>NC_055958.1:14867832-15102832 GCF_018492685.1 Alosa sapidissima
TCCTCAAAGCTCTGGTGCACAGCCACCTGTTCTCAGAGGCTCTAGACTCAGAGATGGTTGATAAACTAACCTAACATATTTTTTGCTAGAACTAGTAGACTACCACGAGGTTGCTGACCAGATGTTATTTCAGGTTTGTAACATATGTTATTTCAGGTTTGCAACAATATATAAGTTTAACCAAAGTTCTTAGCTGCTAGCTAGCTAGCGAACATTCCCATTCACTTTCCGTTTACTGTGCAAACGTTAGCTAGCTAGCTAGCTAGCTCGGTTAACGGGGCAAAATTAAATTATTCATTCCGTGTCCGAAAGAGTGTTTCAGTGGCATCACACACAAACAATGACTGTAAAATAGTATACAAAATGATATGTATATGGGTGGTTGACGTTTTAGGCCAAAAAAAAGTTTTTGGAAAAAAATTCAGATATTAGGCATGGAAATCACTTAGTCCTGTTGTACTGACCCTTCCATTCCCAAAAATATGTATGGTGAGAGAAAGTGGAATAGAACATTATGTGCAATATTACAATATTTGGTTTAACGTTCTGCATTTCTCATTAGTGGGTCACTTTGATACTAAAAGTATGATTCTAGGTAATGACTGTATGATATCTGTACTTTTCCTGTGTATATGTGTGTGACTGTATTTAGAGATAAGCGGGAATATTATGACTTTGCAGTGTTTCACTGTTCTGCATGGCTGCGTCAGTAGCTATCTGCTCCGGATTGCCAGGCTGCCACTAATCAGGGTCTGATTCAGTGTAGTCCACGTGAGATGGGATGACCAACGCCATCTCCCGTCAGCCTGGAAGGATACTTAAACCCTAACTATTCCCTTGTCTAGTTAGAGCAGCTGATGGATCTTTAGGTGAAGTCATGCTGTCTCTCCCTTGATGCGCATCAAATTGTGTGCACACACAGATTGGGCTTACGTCAACGAATCTCCGGAGAGTTACAGATGTTTTGAGTACGGGTCTGGGCGAGAGATCACATTCACTGGGTTTGCTAAATTGGACAATCTGTCAAATTTTGAGACCAGTCACTTTACGGTAACCAATCAGGAACATGAGTCTATGAGTTTTTGTCTCAACATGTATGTCTATGTATGTTTCTGACCTATGGGTTATGTGTATGTGTGCTTTGCAATTGTCTGCTAAAGGTGCTATCTGATACTAACATGTCTGAGTGTCAACCTGTCTCTGCTTGAACTACTATTTGGCATAGTTTGTTCGGAGCTGCAAAGCTATTTGAATCTAAGAAAACATCCGCCTCATCTGCGTTGTTAAGGGAAAGTTAACTTACTTGGCAGCTTTGTCTGTCTGTGGCAGCCACACATGGTCAGCAGCATTAGTTGGGCCAAACTAAGATAAAGGTGGGGACGCCTATTCAAAACATCCCAGTGCTGCTAACATTGTGTGTCAGCCAATCAAAAATACCACAAAATAATTAGAAGAAAGAATCTGTCTAAAACTATAGGCTACATGTTATGTGTTGTATGTATTGCAACTAAAGACTGAGTTCGTTTTGTCTTTGTCTTCCCTCCTGTCAGTCGACATGAGGCCTGAGTGAGAGTGTGTGTGTGTGTGTGTTGGCCAGCTGATATGCATGAAGGTCACATTTCTGTTACAGACTGTAACTGAGAATACACATAAGAAAGATGCATCTGACTGTTAACTGTATTGAATTGTTTTTGTTTTTTTGCTTCCTCGCAATAAGATAATTATTTTTGGGTTTTTGCTTGGGATTCAAACTTGTTTGATTTACTGAACTATTTTCAACTAAACTAAAGCCAAGATTTTGTTAAGTGTTTGAAGTCTAATTCCTTCTCTCCTGTTGAGTTGTTCCTTTCCACAAAGGTAAAGGATATTCTGTGGTCACCATTGAGGGCACTCTTGCTGGTACAGTAAACACTAACACACTTAACCGGTACAGATCTTCTCTGACTTAGCTGTGTGTGCATGAGTGGTTGTTATCTCTGCACTTGAAGGTCAGGGAGCCAGTGTAAAGAGAGAGAGAGAGTGGAGAAGAGAAAAGACATGTATTACACTTGAATTATGAAGTTAAATATCTAAGTTCGACCAATTTGAAGGTGTTGCTTGTCAGAGGAGTCTTAATTAATTCTCTTTTAAAATGACGTTTAGATGTTGATAGCATACCATAATTAAATCAGTCAAGAGTTACTTCTCTTAAGAGTGGCAACATGTTTTGTTTTACTGTCAATGCTAAAAGAGACATGTAATGCCCTTGTTTGATATTCTTGTTAGATTTAGAGTTTTGGAAAATGATGTGCCATTGAATTACAATTGTCATTGAATAATTTCTACAGTCCTAAGTGTTTTGTTTTTCCTCTGGAACAAAATGGAGGGGGGTGATCTTTCAGTCCTGGTTCTGGGGATGGGCCTCTGGAAACACCCGTAAGGGAGCTGAACACGCAGCAACGGGTAAACCAGAGACCTACAGGCAGACCAGGGCTGTTAGGTTGCTACAGCCCATCTTATTTTTTTCCCCCTGGTGATTCAGGCCCTAGCCCTAGAATAAGATATGCTCAGAGAAGCCTGAGATTCTAATATATGAGAGATCTGCTCACAACAAGTAAGGTAACAAACCACCAACATTTGATTAAGTGACTACCCATTGAGAGTAGTCACGCTTGAGTTGTATGACTATGGGTGTAGTTACGCTTGACTTATGTAGCCACTTAAGTATATAAGCACTCTTAGAATGTAAAACTCTTTGTTTCAACCAGCTGTGCTGGTTTGCAAAGATTCAATATAATTGGATGATTTTTGATCACTGGCTCCTGTCTCAGCTTCTTGATTCCGAATTGATTTACCTAACAGAATTGGTCCCGGGATCCCAACATCTGGGGTCAGAACGAGCTTTCTGAAAAACCGTACATGGTGAGGTCTGGGACCTTGGATTTGGAATCCTGACAGCCCTTGGTTGTCTGAGACAGCAAGGCGAGATGGCTGATCTTCTGACCCCCGGTGACGGGATCCTACTGAAAGGGAATTCTCCTGAGACGTCGGAGCGAGAACCAGTGATCAACCAAAAGGCAAACGTTCGGTGAGTAAAATAATAATAAAAAAATATATAATAAAAAAAAGGCTATTTTGTAGTAGTAGTCTTTGGATGAAAAGAAAACCAGATCGAGTACGCTCAGGGCTGACTCATCCTAAATAGAAAAACTACTAGGAGGGCTATTTGGTAGAAGTAGTCCTATGATGAAAAGAAACCCAAAGCGAAGAGGCTCAGGGGTGATTCATCCTTAATAGAAAAACCTAGGTTTATGAGATCCTTTTGATATTTATAAGGACCTCTACGTAGTACTCATTGGTGAGGGAAATAACAGTTTTGCATGCTATTTGTGATGATCTAAAGTGTATATTTACACGGTTAGCCTCACATTACTTTGATTTAATCAATGACTAAAATGTCATAGGGTCACAAACTCCTACATCATCCTCCAGTGTTTTATATGCATTTTGATATCTGATATCTCTGCCTAGGAATATCTGTTGTTGTAACTAAATTTAGTGAAGTTTTGCAGGGAAAATGAAATGCTGTGTGCTGTGCTATAAAGAGTGTTGGATGCCTGGACCAAAGCATCAAGGCCATCCTTGCTCTCTCCCCAACCCTCTACAAGTCACAGGAACACATAATGCAAGATGATGGGTATGTTAATTATATCAGATTACATATTCCAGTTTTGGTTTAGATTGTCCAGTTGTAAATTTAATAAAGGCCCCATAGGTCTTTTAGATTTTGTGTTGAAATTCATATTTATTCACTAATTAGTTGTGGTAATGACTAAAATTGTCATATGGTGTGACATGAAAGTTATTGTTTGTAAAATTATAATGGGGTATTTTGTTTTTAATGTGAGCAATGTATTATAATCTTCTATCATTACTTCATCAAGATCTAGCATTTCCTTGTGCAAAAATATTACATTTTACAGTATATTTCATCTTCAATACACAGTAAGGCATATGTCCTCAATCTTTCAATAAACATCATATTCATTTTGACATTCCTTGATATAAAAGAAAGAAAATGCTTGTGACTTTTGCTGACCCTATTTTCTATCTGTTCCATTGAGATTTGTATGATATAGACCCCAAAAGCCTTTTTATTTTCATAATTTCTTCATGTCACGCCATATGATAAATAACACCACAAAACAATCTGTTAATACAAAAATGTGTAATATATACATTTCACAAGCAACAAAAGACAGTTTAAGACAGGTATATCATGTAAAGGTTCACTTTTAGAAATCACAACTATGGAAAACAGAATGCCACCAAATATTGTATAGCTCTTGGGTTCCCTGAGTTTTTCTCTTCTCAATGGTGGGCTTCAATCTGAATGTTTGTAGTTCCCCTTTGAGTTTATTCTCTTTATATCTGTTAAAAGACAAATTAAACAATTTATTCAGATAATTTAAAAAGTTTTCCTGCATTATAATCAGATTTAATTGTTGCAATTACTTATAGTGCTAAAGACAACATTAATATTACTGTTTTTTTTAACACCAGAATTTATTTTCTCAGACTACTATTGATATTTAGAATGTCAAATATGTATCTTTTGTATCCAAGGCTGTAGAGTGAGTGAGTGAGTGTGTGTGGGGGTGATATCTGTGTTTTATGTGTGTGTGATTCGCAATACATGCAATAGTTGCACATCTTAAATAATAAATGTTAAATCAGTCAAAATATATATTACACTTAATAATGAGTTAAACATTATTTATGCAGGAAAATGCAGTTTCTATCATACAGTGTGACAAATAAATCATATGGTGTGACGAGAAAACCCGGTCACACTATGATATGGGGTCACACCATATGAGGTTTCATGTACTTAGCATGACATTAAGCAATGTGCTTTTATGCTAACATCCTAAAAACATGCTAACTGCAATATGACAATATAGTTTTAAAGGTAATATTGACTGAAAAGTTTATTTGGGGATTTTTGCGTAAAATGCGTCACACCAAAAAGACAGTGCAAAAGGGAACTGAAGCAGGAGTGCCGGATATACTTGATTTTTTTGAAAACATGAAGAGAGAAAACTCACCTTTCAGTGTTCTTCTGAGGTGTTGTTTCCTTCTCCTGAAAGAAGGAGGACCCCTACTCCCCAAAGGTCTCCAAACAATTGCCCGTTTAAAAAAAGTAATATGGTGTCACACCATATGATATCCATTTCTGGGACAAAGTGTTTTAGTTAAGGGTGGCTTCACAATATTATGCCTGAACTTTTAGTCAAGCAGACTCACAAGTAGGCATCTGGGTTATCAATATATGATTGAATAAACAGAAAATTAATTCATTTTCTTGTTTTTATTCAAAATCAAAATTTGTGAAATGTGACTGGGACAGTCACGCCATATGAGCTTTTTCTGGTTTGGCTGAAAATTGTGAAAAAATGGAAGATTAATCCCATGAATGCTCTGTATGTTCATATAAAACAGCATTTTCTGAACAATATCACCATAGTTTTTGATATATTTTTTTTTATAATTTACCTATCTTTGACACATTGGACCAAAAAAAGGCCATGTCATGTCAACCACCCATATGTTATTATTGCTTATTCAGAGAAAAGTTTATGTTTTGACACGCCTATTTAGGAGTCCGGAACTAGTGCCATTTTCGTTCCATTGGTGAATCGTCTTATGATTCATCTTAGTTAACTATAGAATCTTTGGTCTGGCCTAGATCCATAGGTGTATGTTTATTTCTGGGTGGGAGGGCACAGTTTGAGGTTTAAAATCATTGGAGTTCCTTTGAACCGCTTTGAACCAATCACTAATAACCGGCGTTTCGTCATACAGTTTGTCTGCAGCATGCCCATAACAAGCACGGGTGCATCTTATCAGCAAACAATCACACGTTTCATCTGCGTAACTCTCGCCAAAATGCATCATATAGTGTTTTGTGAATGTACCCAAGTCCAACTTTCATATAAATGCATAAGTACGTCCAAAGCGCCACTTTTAAGCTTGTATGCGTTGTCGATTTCGGGTGAAATTACCTTTTGAATGAGATTCCTATAGGGCCACTACTTTTTTTGATACAATCGCGCCAAAATCGCTATTTTTCAAACACTATGAAGGCTCGACACAACATGAAACTTTGATCGAAGTATCATCAGTGTCTACACATGAACTCGAGCATTGAGAACATTGTTGGTGTACACAGAGTTTACTAAAAGAGAGGTTTTGAACAACTCACTTGTTTTTTCTGCTCGCTGTCATCTTGCCATCTTGCAACGAGTGAGTTGTCCAAAATCTTTCTTTTTAGTAAACCATGTGTACACAAACAATGTTCTTAATGCTCGAGTTCATATGTAGAGACACTGATGATGCTTCGATCAAAGTTTCAAGTTATGTCGAGCCTTCTTAGTGTTTGAAAAATAACGATTTTGACGCGACCATGTAGCCTACTAAACTACAGTTTGACTCGGGTACGTTCGTAGCCTTTTTAAGTGACAAAATATATGACTAAAGTTTAGCTGACGATATAACACCCTACTCCACTGTGACTTTGTTCGTGACACTCCTGTTAATAGGCCAAACTATTATTCACATTTGCTCAAAGATTTCATAAGTAAGCCCTTTTCGCTCCCTACGTTGATGTATTCCAAGCGATCTGCTTCGGGGGCGGGGACGTAGTAATTGACACACCATGCCTGGGTACGTAATCGCTCTCAGGGACGCCCTCTGTTCGCTGGTTGGTCCAAAGATTGTTAAGGCGGAGTCGGCTGCCCAACTGCCGAAGTAAACGAGCGCGAATCAACCTATTCCAGACGGAGTACTGTAGGGAAAAGAAATTGACCGGAAGTATGTAGACAGGCCAAGGCCAGGCTAATAGAGACTGGTGTTACAACTGACCCGCACAGGTCATGTTTTTATTTTCATTTAATTGCATTTGCTGTGACTATATAAATCAAATGGCACTCATGTTAACTTGAAACAGAGGGACTGAAGATATGAATGACATGTGATTTAAGTCCACACGCTCAAATTTCACGAAGCAAACTTAAACAAACAGTTGCGGTTAAAAAATAAATAAAAAATCGCGATGCTTGAATTTTGCACCTTTTTGCTTAATATCTCTGGTCGTATTTATAGTAGACCATTCATATTTGGATGGCTGTAAGATTATACATAATTGCATGATATGTGTCTGTTTATGTTTCCGTAGCTACACCATATCTTGAGAATAAAACACTGTTACATTTGTACCGCTGTTACAATTGTACCAGTTCTCCCCTAGCCTACCAGTTGAGTTATTCATTGCTAACATTAGCTATTGATAGGCCTACAGTAGTGCATTAATAACTATAGCTAACATCGTGAAATTAATTGTCACTGCCGTGTTTGGCTGTAATCTGTCAAACTTGTCAAAGTTAGTTATAGTCCTACTCAGATTTGTAATGAGTCATTCACTATCTGATTTTATCAACAATATGTGCACACAGCTTGCTATTATTTTGGACAGTCCCGTATGACCAACAACTGCATCCTCAGAAAAGCAAGCACAAATTATCAAACAAACAATCTCCGTGGTTGATACTAAAGGGACAAAATTTAGGGTGCTTTGTGCAAACGGCCCTAAGGAGATAGCAATAAATGAAATGCATAGTAGCCTAGGCTAGCCTATAGCCTAATGTGTAAATGAACCTCAGCCTGCCATTGAGTGGTTAGTGACTGTTGCTGTTTGACTTACAATCTGTTAGATGGTGTATTTCCCTGCTATCTAAATAAAAAGGCTATGATCGGGTTTTTGTTGATCGGATACAGATGTAAGAAGTGGCTACTCCGCCTACCAGGCAGTCTTGCCATCTTCTCTGCATTACTTTTGACGACACAAAACATCGATAAAAACCCTACACTTTTTGCTGTATATCTGGCAGCACAACCCCAAACACAACACGTTTTCGTTATTGTTTCAACTTTGATCAACAACAATGTTTTAACTATGTAAGGTCAGTGGAAGCCGCTTGCGTTCTGCCACCCGGAAGGATCTTGGAGCCTATTGTTTACAAACATTCTGAAATGCCGTATACAGAGGACTGACTCGCTCCAATGGGCCATACAGCTATCTACAACACAGCATGGCCTATTCTTGCAGACATCCATGTTATGTGCAGTTCATTTATTGGCTGCTCATGCATAAACTCATTTTCTCTCCCTCTCTCTCCATCTCACTCTATCTTGTCTTTCTCTGTCTCTCACTTCTAAAGTATTTAGTCACATAGCGGAAACTAAAAAAGATCTATACTCTCACTATTTGTCAATACTCTCACTATTTGTGTTAGCACATTGGAAAAACATATTTACAAAGGAAATCAGTTCCCTCAATTAATTTTGAAAGCAAATGCCGCACGTTGCAGTTCATATTCTGCAGCGCATTAAAAATGCCAGAATTCAAAATGTTCAAAGAGCTCCATCTTTTCATCTGTCAGATGTGTGTAGCACAGAACTCCACTGATGCAATGCCCCATTACTAAGCTTCATAGGGCAGAATGGAGAGATCGTTTGGAAGATGCCTAGTTGTGAAAATCTACCATCACGACTTTGATTTATTTTGCAATGTCAATGGACTGCATTTCCATTTCAATGTTTGCCTAGCAAGAAAGCATTTGCTAGGGAAGTCCACTAAGGAAATGTCTAAAGTTTAAACGCCCCTCACAGGGTCATACACATGTATAAGTGTCCTCATTGACATTCGAGGCCATATGAAGTCCATGTTTTTCCCGTGCTGTTGCTCATTTGCTGGGGATTTTACAATGTGACGGGAGCTACGAAGAAAGCCAACAGCACGGACTCTCCTGTCACTGATGCCTCTATGTATGATAAGGGATCAGATTCCAAAAATAATTCCGTAAAAATGCATGGATTCCAGTTGCTGCTACTGGAAGCAACTGAATCCATGCATTTCCACTGAATTATTTTTGGAATCTGATCCCTTATCATACCTGTTCGTTTCTACTCGTCGCTCGACTTATCGTGACTAAATTAAAGATAGCGTCGAACAGTAAAATTCCTTAAGGTACTGTCTGTATAAATCATCTTGTAAATAAACTGCCAGTGCTTTTTCAAAGTTCTCCATGTCTCGTTTTAAATGTCAAGGCCCTCGGAAGTCTACCAATGAAGTATGGAGCTACTTTGAGCCTCGTAAATGGTGTAAAACAGTGATTTATTTGCATGGCTAGGCCGATGCCCGAGGCACCACAACGAAACACTGTGTTGGTAGCATTGGCTAACTAGCGCCAGATTTCTGAGTGCAGGGGACAAGCCGAGGTGAGCTATGAGACATACGTTCACACTCGGTATCAAGTTTCAACACACTTTAGGTCAATATCAACATCAACTTTTTGTCAAAATCAAAATTGTCTTTTAACTTACACAAAAGATAGATAGATAGATTGATAGATAGATAGAAACTTTATTGATCCCTAAGGGAAATTCAAGAAAATACTCCTGCATATCAAGAGATGCCTATAACAGACACATTCAATGTGAGAACTGAAAGTACTTCACAGTGGAGCTCTGTTCTGGTGACCCACAGATTGTTCTACCTCTACCCCATGCGTCCTCTCTTTCTCTACCCTCGACTGCTTCTATCCACAGCAGCTAATCTTTTGGATCAGCAGGTCAAAGTTCCCCTCTGCTGGCATTTGCTGCTGGAGGATAGAGCAAGTTTCATATTACGGCAGGCTTGCACTTGTCACGTACTGTATGCCACATAATGTCACTCTCTTCAAAGCCTGAGCAAGAAGAGATCAACACTCCATAACAGCCTAAATGGAACAAATGTTGCTACTGATCGCAAAGAAGAATTGTCAATGTTGTGTGTGGCAGGGTTGGGTCAGATTACTTTGAAATGGAATCCATCATGGCAAGTTTTGTAATCAGTAATTTAATCAATAGGATTACCCAAAACATGCAATGTAATCTGATTAGCCTATACTTTAGGATTACTTTTTACACAATTTGCACATTACATACACATTCTTATTTTCCACGGTCTTTAATCCAGATGCGTTCAGTACTTGGTGATCTGATTACGTAATCCAGATTACATGTAATTCATTACTACCCAACCCTGGTTGTTGGTGTGTGTGTGTGTGTGCTGTGCATGTGCTGGTTTGAGTCATTCATTATATGCATATTTTTAATATGATATTTCTAACTCTTGTCTAGTGCAAAGGTCAATGGTTGATTATCTGAGCGAGCTCTTCTGTAACAACTTCTAGATGGCTACATCTGAGAAGGGATTTGCCCGACTACTTACTCCTCGACTGTGGTATGTGACCAGAATTTTCCAGGGTTTTACTACAGAAAATAATTGGCATCAGGTTACAGCGGCCTTAGGAAACCCTGCTGTGCTGTGATTATATAATGCTTTATAATTCAATTTCTACATATTATTTCTATTTCTCACACGTTCATATACATTTCTACAATTCCAAAAGATTCCAAGATTGAGCAGGAAGATTACACTGACTAAACTATGTAGACTAAATGTGTTTGTTTTAAAAATGGTATTACCATTCAAATGCCTTTACATGGACAAAAGAATCAAAGAATGCCTATACATTCACCTTCCATGGCAGATCAGAGCTGCCTTTTGAAACCTCACTGGAAAGTAACTCCTCACATGACTCTGAGGGGTCAGAGGTAAAGGGTCGAGGGGTCTCGAATGAAAACAGCGCATGTGGCAGAAGATGACAGACGCTCTGGGGCTTTGATGGCAGCTGTGTGCACCTCAGGTCGGAGGTGTTTAGAAAACAGTGGGGTTATTTGAGTTGCATCGAACAAAGCGATAAAAAATAAAACAAGGCTCTGTGCATGTTTTCTAGCTGTGTGTACGTTAGTATGTGTGTGTGTGTGTATGTTTGTGTCCTTGTCTTTCTCACTCTCCCTCTCTCTCTCTGTATGTGTGTGTGTGTGTGTATCTGTCCGATAATGGCTTCTAACGCCTTGGCTCATATTGGCTGCTTTTAAAACCCTGCCAAGAGACACAAACCAGTGGGGAGAGTCACTGCCCTTTAAGGTCAACCAATCTGTGGAACAAAAAAGACAGCGAGAGAGACAGAGAGAAAGGGAGAGAGAGAGAAGCCTGAAAAACATCTGGACTTGTGTCACCTCATCATCACGATGAGACTGAGCGCGGGAGACAGAGGGAGAAGATTGGGGGGAGGTCGACCCCAATCCTGTGAAATCCAACACATACACTAAGCTCTCTGCCTAAGGCCATGTCATCTGTAACTACAGTCCACTCAGGACATCCAACTCTTGCCATACGGTCATCTTGTCCAAACACAACAGCAGCACACATGTGATGTGAGTGCAACAGATCAAAATGGCATGTTTTTGTATATGGCTGTAGGAATACTAGTATTGTGCAATAACAACTGAAAGATGTCATAGCAAGGAAACAAACTGCTGCATAATGCAGTAGCAATGATGTTAAAAAATAACAATTATAATCAGTTTGCTGCAGCTTTACACTTGTTTGGTGCATTGTTGCATTCATGACCCATGGCTAAAAAAATAACACTTTGACAAACTGTGTTTTCTTGCCTATTAAAAGAGCATTGACAGTGGAAAGAGACAATAGTCTTGCCTTGCCTGGCAGATAATAGATAGGATTCAGGTTTTAAATGCAGCAACCTAAATTTGTAGCACGCCTTAAACAAAAAGCACAAGTAGAACCAAAATTGTCTGTGTTTCATAACTGTCTATATGTAATTGTCTGTGTTTCATTACATGTATGTACTGCATGTATGTTTGTTTGTGTTTCATAACTGTCTGTGTGTAATTGTCTGTTTCATTACATGGACTATGTTTTTTTCGTGTGCAGTATGCCTGTTTTAATCACATGCTTCTCATTTATTAATGTACTTATTAATGTATAATGTATTTATTAATGTATTTATTAATGCTGTGTTGTTTTAATCAGTATTGGACATTCCAAACAAAACAATCAAATGTGTGTGTGTGTGTGTCTTTTTCATATAAGCAGTATGTGTAAATGCGTACATTCAGCTCCAGGCTGCCAGATTCAACAGTGCCTCATCACTAAGCAGCCTGGCTGATCGGGTGTGAGGCGCGTGCACACAGACCCCTCCTGTGTGCCTTTCCTGCTGGTCACACACACCAGGGACCTCAGCTGAGGAACTCACTGTGCAAGTCTGGGCTTGCGTGTGTGTGTTTGTGTGTGTGTGTCAACAGCTGGAGAAATTGAGACAAGTAAGAGAAGAAATTGGACAGCACCTGTGGGTGACCTATATGGTCCTCCCGGTGTGTTTGTGTGTGTGTGTGTGTGTGAGAGACTAGTGGTGTGGGGAGTGGACAGGATCATTACTGTAACTGAGATGTGTGTGCATCTGCCACCAGCTGCCTTACGGTGGGTTTCCACCTTTCCACACAGCGAAACACCTCGCGATTTTCGGCCAGTGAAATTTCGCCTCGGGGGCGTGACGGCCAAACCGCTAACCTTTTGACTGCAGTGTCTAGCCAGTGGTGGCAAGCGAGCTAATTAGGAGCTCGAGCTAATGTTCATAGAAACAACAAGGTCAATAAGACATAATATATTTCATACCTGTGTTGCAGCATGTAGCCTAGCTGAATTTGAATTTCCCCTTGGGGATCAATAAAGTATCTATCTATCTATCTATCTATCTAGCTGTCTAGCTAGGTTTACAATGCAATCCAATGTCCGAAAATACTAGCATTTCGCCTGTCAGCTAGCTAAAAAGTTTGAGTGTTTAAACTAACATACTGTATATAGTGGTCTATTTAGTGGTGTATGTGCTCTGACTAAGTTAGTGTGGCATAATTTGTGTTGATACAAGTGCCAATGTTTGTGTAGAAACATTTTAATCACATACAAATTTTCGTGTTACAGCTCAGGTAGCCTCCGCCATCTTGGTCAGACTTTTTTGTAACTCCCGCCTCCAAACACAAACACGCGGACCTGATTGGTTCTCGAATGGTCCTCATTTAAATAAAGTTAAACTTTATCCATTCAACCTCAATGAGAGCGACGCAAAATTTCGGTGTGTGGAAACCATACGCGTCGCTCTTATTGAGGTTGAATGGAGACTAAATTCGCCCTGGTTGGGCGAAATGAGAGCGAATCGCCGAGGCAGGCGAAACGAAGTTGGTGAAAGTTTAACTTTATTTAAATGAGGACCATTCGAGAACCAATCAGGGGGTCGTTTCTAGAAAGCATCGTATGCTAACTTGCGTCGCAACCTTGGTAGTACGCTCCATCGTTCTTGGATTTGGTGTTTCTAGAAAGGGTAGTTCGAACTCTCAATCGCAAAAAAGGACGCAAAGTTTGGTCGTTTGAACTACTGCCCCTAGGCAGTCGCACTTGTGTCGTTCCTTGGTAGTTCCGGTTGGTGATGTCATCAGTGTTCGGAGCGCCTGACGGAAAATCACAAACGCCTAAACAAAAAATATGAGATTGTTGTTCATCTCGTCACTCAATGATTGATCTACACTGTAGCTTAATTTTCATTAAGACACTGAATCCCTACTGGGCTCATTCTTGGTTCTTATGTTAATTAGAGTGTTGCCTTTTTTTTTGATAGGCTAGTGTTATAATCTTCATCGACTCTTTAAGCATCATAGCGATTATTGGTGTAGTGGCTAAAGCCGAGGACTTGTTGTCTGAACGTTGGAAGTTCGATTCTCTCATGAAGTGAGATTGTCTCTTCTGACTACGTGCAGGTGAATAACTGTGACGTGCAATTACCATATGAAGTTGTTAAACTTTAATTTAAACTGTCATCTTCTTAAGTCGCTTTGGACAAAAGCCTCAAACAGCATTATAAAACATGAACAGCCCGTCGAGTCTAGTATGGAGTGCTGGAGCAGATGAAGCGTCTTCACCTCTTACATTAAGTAGCCTAGCCTACGTTTGGTTGCCTGTTGCATTATTAGGCTATGTCAGTTAATATGTTAAGCATATCAGTGATATAATTGTAAAACACTGTTACGTTGTTTACGCTGTATACAGTGTTCTTGCGTTGACCGCTGACGCATGTCTCTGCTGCAGTGTGATTGGCAGTCAGTTGTCATTAACATCAGTAGCCTTTTTTTAGTGTAGAGACGGAGACAGATTAAGAGGCACTGTAAGTACCGTCTTCCACATCGTTCCATAGCAGCTTCTATGAAAGGTAAGGCAAGGAACTGAATAACAACATAGGCTAAATGACATTTTACACTGACCAAAATAAGGCCATAGGCCTACTGATAATATAATAATGTCAATGTGAAGATTGAAGAACGCTTCTGCGGGCCGCCACATGTCATACCAAATTGTGCTGCTAGGCTACCCGACATATGTTTCAATGGATATAGTCGACCGAAACTAGCTAATTGGAAATGAGAAATAATATGCAAATGACTGTATTACAACACACAGACAAACTGACGCACTAGGAGATATATGGTGAGTAGGTTCTGTTATTGCTCTTCGGGAGTCTGCCAGCAGTGGGGCGAGTAGCGTGTCAGCATGCTATGTGCGTGAACGGTGTTCAATTCTCGTTTGGCAATTGCTAACAAGTCCATCACCATCCAAGAAAAGCTGTGCTGTTTTTCCATCGAGAGCATAGCATAGGCTACGTTGGTTAGATTATAGTTATGCTGAAAACAGTGTGTGACTAGCGATCCTAAAAACTATTAACACATAATTCAGACTAGGTATTTAATATCAGTTAAAAAGCTAGACGTTACATCAAAGATTGTTAAGGCGGAGCTTGGTTACATGTATCATCTGAATTGTCATGCTAGAATTGAACCCTTGACCCTCTGATTGCCGGCGCAGCGTTTTAACCACTGCATCATTGTCAACCTCAGTCTTGATACTGTATATTACCAACATTTATATATCATAGGTGTGGGAAAAAAACCAAAAAAAAGAATGAAAGAAACAAAACAAATAAACCAAAAAAAATGATGATGACTAAATGAAAGAAACAAAAACAATGATAGGCAAATAAACAAAACAAATAAATGAAGTACAACTGAACTAATAACAGTTAATCAGCAAATAAATTATTAATGAGGTGTCTTCTTATTTCTGCTCCAGCAGGATGGGGTCTGTCTGGCTCGGGTGGATCATCAGGACCTGCTTCATCCTCAAGAAGCAACTCCTCATCGGGCACAGGTGTATTGGCCAGCACGTAGAGCAGTCGCCACTATAACTGAGCAGCATTTTTCAGGCTTCAGCTGAAGGAAACGCTTCAAAAAACGCTGAAAACGCTGCTTCCACACCCCAATGGCCCTCTCCACTATGCTGCGGGTGCTAGCATGTGCCGCGTTGTATCTCTGCTCCGCAGGTGTTGTAGGCTGCAGGACTGGAGTCAGCAGATAGGGGCGAAGAGGAAACCCACTGTCGCCCAGGAGCCAGCTGTCCCCAAACCACCCATCTTCGGCCAGCTCATGCAGCCCAGAGTTGGTCCAGAAAAAGGAGTCATGGGTACTCCCAGGCCATTTTGCCACGACGTTGGTGAACAGGCCACGTGCATTGCACGTTACCTGTACATTGATGGCAGGGTACCCCTTCCGGCAAATGTACATGGGCTCATCCTCCGACGGACTCGCCACAGGGATGAGGGTTACGTCGATGGCTCCAATTACCCGGGGAAGTTGGCCTATTGCGTGGAAAGCCTGGTTGGCCTGCATGATATCCTCGGCTGTGGTGGGGAATGTTATGGATTGCACATGCTGTAGCAGCAAAGGTGTAACTGCTGTTACAGCACGGCTCACCGAGGCCTTACTGAGGCCCAGACCATCCCCCACTACCTCCATAAAGCTCCCTGTGGCATAAAACCGCAGGGCAGCCAACACCTGCACTGTTGGTGTAAGTGCGAAGGTGCACCCTGTTGGTCGCTGGAGCTGGGGACCCAGGCTGTCAATCAGCTGCCTGATGGTGTCTCTTGGCAGCCTGTATTTTCTGATAATTGCAGCATCTGAATACATGTGCAATGGACAGAAATGCATTGAAGGTATGCATTTGTCCGGTACATACGACTTCTCTGTCGCCTCCTCCTATGGTTTAGCTCTATAATCCGCTGTAAAGCAGCCATGTTTGAGCATTTGAGATGCATCCAGGGGCCCCTTGTTATATTGAAGAAAATATCACAGTAATCACCTGTTTAGAGTACCTGATTAATTAGGGGGCTAAATATGTCACCCAGTTAGTAAAACATAAGTGTAAGCAATAACCCAATTGTTGGTGTCAATTGACTACTTGGATTTGGTGATCATGTCATGCCCTGTAGCCTGTCCATGGTACACAAACTTAACTGCATTCTAGGCAGAAGATGACTTCATTAATCTTGGTTCATGTCAGACTTATATTTATTGTTATATATGGATTATATTTCATTTTGCTGTAGAAACTCAGGTTTTATGTATCACATTTAATGGAGTAAGGTGCAGTTCTGTTGTGAAATGCTTAGTTGCTTCACTATAAGGACTAATATCAAGATTGGGATTACAAAGATAGCAAAGATAGGCGACAATGTGTTATGTACAGGCTTCCACATTTTTCAATGATATATACCTAAATTATATATGTGATCTGTGGTATGTCATCATTTGTAATCCCTACAGCTCAGGAAACTCAAGAGTGCTGTCATATGTGCCCAACACTGGACATATGTTATGGATGTCATTGGATATGAGGTTAGTGGAGCTAAATGCTTTTCTTTAGCACAATCCATGATTAATGCGTGATACACCTGTGACTAAAACCAAAACAGCAATATGGCCTGTATACAGTTTATTTAGTGTTCCTAATGAAACATCAGGCATCTGTATGTAGCAATGAAGTTTTTATTGCTTCCAGTAACAAAGGAGACCACAGAGGGGAAAACAAAGGCAGAGACAAAAAAAGGCAGGCCCACAAACAGACTGGGACAAGGAAAAATAAATGCGCTGGACATCTATGGATCTAAATAGAGAGGAAGGCACAATTAGTCACGATTCCTCATATACACTCAGAATGAAACTTGGTCATGAACATGACCCTGGAGTATATGCTCACCCTGTGCAGGCATGTACATTGTCACAGATGGGCGACTGGCTTGCTCCACCATAATCTGGAGTTTGGCCCGTCTGTACTCCATCACCTCCTCATGGTGTTTATTTGTCTACTCCCTCAAGGCTGCCAGCTCTTGCCTGATCCCCCGCAGCTCTGAGATACAAGGATACAAGGAAGTTTATTGTCACATGCATATAGTTACTGGAAGTAAGAAATGCAGTGAAATTATGTCTGGTGTCAGCCTATTTGTGCATTAATGGGGGGGGGGGGGGGTAAAGAGTGCAGTAGAAGAGGGGTTTAGTAGATTAAGTGGCAAGGGCTGCATAAAAAAAGGTGGGGGAGGATTGGGATTGGGTGGGGGGCACCAACAAGGAGCACCCAAGAGCAACAAGATTTTGGTCCTCTCAGATCGAAGGAGCTCCTCGCTACAGGTACAGTTCTTTCTTTTACTTTCTCTTTTCTGCCCCACTTGTACCTGCCCTGCAGAGGAGCTCCCCGACTGAGAGGACCCAGGGGAGTCAAGAGAAGGCAGTCTGAGGGAGCTTGAGGCAGGTGATCTTGGAGGTGGTGACATTTGTCGTGGTGATGGTGCTTCTGCAGGTGGTGGTGCTGAACCTGGTGCAGGAGGGGACCGGAGATGGGGACTATTGCGGGGGAAATGTAGGCGAGGACCTCGGATGCGGAGAGTCGGAGGCACGGAGGTTGACGCAGCAGAGGAAGAAGCAGCAGTACAGGGAAGTGGACGTCGCAGTGGAGGAGGGCTGCCACAGGAACGTACCTCTGAACCTGGTGCGGGAGGGAGCAGGCGAGGACCCTGGGTGTGGAGAGCCAGTGGCACAGAACCAGAGGAAGGGAGATGTGGTGGAGGGCCGCCGGACACTGGATAATCGATCCCGCCAGAGATGCCCTCCAGTGCCACTGGCCCCAAAATCCCCAGAACTTTTTCCTCCAGTGGTGTGAGGGAAGCCGCTGTATTTACTCCCGCACCAGTTCTATGGTGCTCCCTTCTTCTGGCGGCAGCCCTCCTCTTTGTGACACTGGCGTAGTCCTTCCATTTGTTCCTGATGTCTTCTACGCTCCTGCACCCCTCCCCAACTGCATTGACTTTTGTTGTTATGGTTTGCCATGTGTTTTTTTTTTTTTTTGAGTTAGTGATTACTGTTTTGAATTTTGAAAATAAAGTTTCTTTATGTTCTTGGACTTCATCTACCAGTATTTCTAGTTCTATTTTGGTAAATTGCGGCTTGCGTGCCATGGTGTCTGAACAAGATGAACATCAAAAATGGACTTAAATAGAGCTTTCAACCATGAACAGGTGGCGAGCAATCACCTCATTAAATATTAACCTTCAATCATACTGTCACGGCTGCACGGGCAAAGTATGGCAAGGGAATCGTTGAACTACAAGAATCTTTATTCAAGAACACAACCCACATAGACTAATAACCGACAAGGACAGAGAGGAGACAGAGGGTTTACATACACAATGGGTAACAGGGAACAGGTGGACAATGATCAAGGTAAAACAAGAGACAGGTGGAAACCAATATTAAACTAACAGAAAGACAGAGGACTGGACGAGACCAACAAGACAATAACGGGGAACAGGTGTGGAAACAGAAACGGAGGGAAAACTAACAAGACAGGAAGCACAGACCAAATAAGGAGATGGGGCGGAGACAAAGACAGGTGACAGGTAGGTAAACACAAAGCACATGGGGAACAAACAAAGGAGCACGGACAGGACCCTTACATTACCCCCCCTCCAAGGGCCGGATTCCAGACGGCCCAAACAAAAAAAAAAAAAGGTCCAAACAGGGTGGGCGGAGGGGGCTAACGGCAGCAGGGTCAGGCGGGCGGCCAGGTGGATGGCCGGACAGGGACAGAGGATCAGGCGGACGATCCGTTGGGCGGCCGATCAGAGACGGAGGGTCAGGCGGACGGCCAGTCAGAGACGGAGGGTCAGGCGGACGGCCAGTCAGAGACGGAGGGTCAGGCGGACGGCCGGGTGGGCGGCCGATCCGAGACGGAGGGTCAGGCGGACGGCCGGTCGGAGACGGCGGGTCAGGCGGACGGCCCGATGGATGACCGGTCAGAGCCGAAGCCTGAGCCGGAGCTAGATCCGGAGCCCGTGTCGGAGCTGGAGCCGGAGCGGGAGCCGGAGCCGGAGCCGAGCTCACGACTGGAGCCCGAGTCGGAGCCGGATCGGGAGCCCGAGCTGGATCGGGAGCCGGAGCCAGATCTGGAGCGGGAGCCGGAGCCGAACTCGCGACTGGAGCAGGAGTCGAAATCGCGACCGGAGCCGGAGTCGGTACTGGAGCTTGAGCCAGCGCAGGAGTCTGACTCGGGGCTGGAGAGGGAGCTGGAGCCGGAGCCAGAATCGGGGCTGGAGCCGGAATCGGGACTGGAGCGGAAGCTGGAGCCAGATCCGGAGCGGGAGCTGGAGCCCGAGTCGGAGCCGGATCAGGAGCCCGAGCTGGATCGGGAGCCGGAGCCCGAGCTGGATCGGGAGCCGGAATCGGGACTGGAGCGGGAGCCGGAATCGGGACTGGAGCGGGAGCCGGCGCAGGAGTCTGACTCGGGGCTGGAGCGGGAGCCCGAGTCGGAGCTGGATCGGGAGCAGGAGCTGGAGCCCGAATCGGGACTGGAGCTGGAATAGGGACTGGAGCTGGAGCCAGAATAGGGGCTGGAGCCGGAATAGGGACTGGAGCCAGAATCGGGACTGGAGCTGGAACCGGAACTGGAGCCAGAATCGGGACTGGAGCTGAAATCGGGACTGGAGCGGGATCGGAAGCAGGATCAGGTGCCGGAGTCGGAGCTGGAGCAGGATCGGAAGCCTGAGTCAGAGCTGGAGCCGGAATCGGAGCGGGAGCTGCTGGAAGAACTGCAGGCCCAGGGTGTTGGGGAGCTGGGACTGGAGAGGGACCTGGTCCATCCTCCTCAGAGGACCAGTCATCCTCAGTGGTTTCCCCCTCTTCATCCTCCCAGAACAGCTCCCAGGGCATTAGATGCAGTGGCAAGTTTGACTCAAAATCAAAAAACTTGCCTTCATCCATGTTTGTCGGTCGGTTATTCTGTCACGGCTGCACGGGCAAAGTATGGCAAGGGAATCGTTGAACTACAAGAATCTTTATTCAAGAACACAACCCACATAGACTAATAACCGACAAGGACAGAGAGGAGACAGAGGGTTTACATACACAATGGGTAACAGGGAACAGGTGGACAATGATCAAGGTAAAACAAGAGACAGGTGGAAACCAATATTAAACTAACAGAAAGACAGAGGACTGGACGAGACCAACAAGACAATAACGGGGAACAGGTGTGGAAACAGAAACGGAGGGAAAACTAACAAGACAGGAAGCACAGACCAAATAAGGAGATGGGGCGGAGACAAAGACAGGTGACAGGTAGGTAAACACAAAGCACATGGGGAACAAACAAAGGAGCACGGACAGGACCCTTACACATACATTGAAATGTTATGAACTGTGTAAATGCACCAGTACCCTATTTGCTATTAATTTTTTTGGTTTCGCTCATAATTTGAAGTGGTCACATGACAAAATAACTGATTTGTGAGATCCTTAAATCAACACTGTTTAGGTTTATAGTCACTGACGTCATTAAGTAATTAAAAGTGTATTAGTGAAATACGGCGGCTCCTTGATGTACAGTAAATGTATGTGGCTCAACTGTTTCTGCTATGCCCTGGTAAGTAGCAGGCTACCCAAATCGATGGTTCAATACCCACAAAGTGCACATATTTAAACTGTATGATGATCTAGCGCATGATTACATTTGAGTTCCGTGATCTCCCGATGTAGAGATAGTATCTGTAAACATAATTATTTACGATTAAGTCCTATTGTTGTGTCTCGTATACTCATAATTGACATAAGCTATCACGGGATTTGAACGCTGGCCGCTTGCGTTCAATGTCGACATGTTACCGCTGAGCCATCATATATTTATAGGTTACTGACTTTGTGGGTATATTCATAATAACAATACCAGCCTCATACTTGCATTGAGTGGGAAATGGACATGCTGAAGTGATGTAAAACATTGTTGAGAAAACGTACAGATTTATTACAAACAAGGTAGGCTAGCATACATTTTGCAGGAACATAGACATAGAAGTGAACTTGGTAGCCTATTAGCATGACCTAATAGCCAATGCTCCACCAAGGAAGATTTGAAATTCATGTATCTTCGGTGGCCTACAGAAATACTGACAAATATTGGTCGGCTTAAGTAAACTGTTTTATTTGCTAACAATAGCTTTAGGTTTTTGTTAATGACATTGGCAGCATTCATCACTTGTGATTGAAATTAGACACGTCAACACGGGCAGGCTGTGGCAGAGAATTTCTAGGGGGTGGGATAGCCTACGTTGCCACTTCTTCCACCAATGAAATGTACCGCTGCATCATCAACAACGTTGTTGGAACTAGGGTGTTCGAACGTCGGAAGTAGCGAATTGCGACCAAGGTACAATGCTTTCTGGAAACAGGTGTAACAGTGTCGTTGTTTGGTCGCAAATTGCGTCGTACCATGGTGGTTGAGCAACGTCGTTGCTAACTTTTCTAGAAACGACCCCCAGGTCCGTGTGGCCTCCTCGTTTGCTAACTTGCGTCGCAACCTTAGTAGTTCGCTCCATCGTTCTTGGATTTGGTGTTTCTAGAAAGGGTAGTTCGAACTCTCAATCGCAAACAAGGACGCAAAGTTTGGTCGGTTGAACTACTGCCTAGTCACACTTGTGTCGTTCCTTGGTAGTTCCTGTTGGTGTCCGGAGCGCCTAACCAAAAATCACAACCGCCTAACCAAAAATTACGGTGGATGTTTATCTCATGACTCAATGATTGATCTATCCTGTAGCTTTATTTTGATTAAGAGACTGACTCCCCTACTTCGCTCATTCTTGCTATTTATGTTAATTCGAGTATTGCCTTGTTTTTTGATAAACTAGTATTATAATCTTCACAGACTCTTAAAGAGACTTAAAATCAGCACAGTGATAAATGGTGTAGTGGCTAAAGCAGGTGTCTTGTTATCCCAACGTTGTAGGTTTGATTTTCTTATGATGTGAGATTCGCTTCTCGCTACCTGCAGGTGAACTAGTGTGACACGTAGATTCAATTGTTTTTGACTGATGTCTTGTACCTATGGTCTCTCGATGTAGAGTAACTATATACATAAATATGTATGGTCAAAACCTATTGTTGTGTCTCGTAGGCCTACTCTTACTCAAGGGTGAAAAGAAGAGATAGGATGCGAACTCCGGCCGAGCGCGTAGTGCACAGACGTGCTGCCGTTAAGCCACGAGACAATTAAAAACATTTGCGATAACCAGACATTCGTCCAGGCTATATATTTTTCCAACATAGATATTTAACACAAATAATGACACATATTGGTCGGCTTCAGTAAAATGTTTTACATACTTGCAACAGGTTTAGGTTTTTGCAGATGACGATGACAATGCCAGCATTAATCACTCGGTTTAAATTAGAAAAATGTCAACATAGGCCGTGGCAGAGAATTTCTAGGGAGTGGGGTATTACACGTTGCCACTGTTTCCATCAGTGATATGTATCGCTGCATCATCAACAACGTTGTTGGAACTACAGTGTTCGAACGTCGGAGGTAGCGAATTGCGACACAGGTACGATGCTTTCTGGAAAAAGGTGTAACAATGTCGTTGTTTGGTCGCAAGTTGCGTCGTACCATGGTGGTTGAGCAACGTCGTTGCTAACTTTTCTAGAAACGACCCCCTGTTCAGAGTCTATGGTTGCTATAGCAACAGTTGCTGTGCTTGATAGACTGACAAGATAACAGTGAATGATACACTGCCCCCTGGTGGACAGAAGATGTACAACTTAAGTTCGATATATGTAGGTCTTACCAAAGACATTAAATGGTCAAAATATTATTAATAAATATTTGAATATATTCGAATATTAATAAACAAACAAACTTTGAATATGATTTTTGGGAAAAAGTCAAAGCCCTAGCGCACATGCACACGCACACGCACACGCACACGCACACTAGAGTGCGGATCGGGCCGCAAATTTCTGTCCGAACCCGGCCCGCGTCCGACAGAGTTGCGTCCGAACCCGACAGGCATTTTCATTTTTATGTCCGGACCCGAGCCCGACGCAGATGATGCCTCAGTTATTCCCATGCTAGTGATTAAACGTTCACGTTTGTGGATAGCCTGTCTTTTTAGCCCATTAAACGGAACACAAAACAAATTGTCTACAGAATCAGATGAGTGTGCACGCACGCAGGTCACACACAGCGCCCATTAACGCAAGAGGCCCAAGCAAGCATAGCCTAAATAGAATTCTTGTCTTACTATTGACGAAAAGTCTTAAAAATGAACTTCAACAGTCGTTGAAACTACAGTGCCTCTGTCACTGATCCATATGCAGCATCGACGTTAATTGGGGCAACTCGAGGAAATCCTCGTCCAGTTGAACGAGACGACCTTATAGCCTACCGGTAGCCTATGTCTTTACCACAGTATGCAACGCAAATAAATCTTAAAATCTCCTGATAGGCTAACAACTTTTTTTAACGTCACCCAAGACTGTGCTTATGTGCATATGTGCGATGTGCATAACCTTTGTTTATGTAGTCGTGAGACGTGACAATGCGTGTGCATTTCAGGCGGCATGCCTGAAATGCGTTGTCACAATAAACAAATCTTGCACACAGGAAGAAAGCTATTAGGTCTTTTTTACATTTTACTTTATTCTCAAAAACCAAACGTTTGCATCATGTAAAGCAGACCTGTTGGTTACCCAACATAATAAGGAATTTAAATGTAAAGCTTCCAATGCATATCGCCCCCATGTGTCCGAACCCGACTACAATTTCTAAATATTTGTCCGAACCCGACCCGACCTGTCGGGTCCCGTTGGGCTCGGGTCGGGTAGCAACACTCTAATGCACACACACAGGTATGAGTTTTCCATGTTGTAACTCTTTCAAGTAAAAGAGGGGGGATAGGAAAGGCATTGACAGGAGAAGACAGACAGCAGATGGTGAGAGGGCAAAGGTCTGATCAGGCAAAGAGCCGACAGGAGCGAACACGACACGACACGACAGGAAGGCAAAGAGGAGTTCTGAGAGAGCAGATGGAGAGAGCAGACATTACAGTGAGAAGAGCTGGCACTGCCTTCCTGTCTCTCACTCTTTCTCTCTCACTCACTCACTCTTTGTATCTGCATGTCTTTCTTCCCTTTTCACCCTGAGTCCCTTCATCTCTTCCTGACAGTGTTTCGTCTTTCCCACAGCAGCAGATGACACTCTGAGACCCCCCCCCCCCCCCCCCCCCCCACCTCCCGACTCTCTTTCTCAGCTTCTCATCCCTTCCAAACATTTTTGCATAACCATGACCTATTCCCTTTGCAGATGCAGCAACAGCGAAGAAAAGGGACAACCGGCTGTTTCTCAGCCATGGGTGACTTGGCTTATACGAGACAAAGAGGAACCACACTGACAGGAGATGAATGCGCTTCCCATGCAAGTCTCAGTCTCACACAACTCCAAAGTCTTTTTGGAGTTCACATATTTACCTTCACCTAAAATGTATCACTGTGCACAGCTTAGGGAAAAGAAATACAGTTACTTAGTAGTAAAGAGTATCTCTTCAGACTCTTGAGCTTTTTTTGAAGAGTAATCACTTCCAAAAATAACTACTGTCTCTTCTTTTCATCTCTTCCAATAACGTGCTCTTCTCACACATGACATGACCACAACAGGCCAAACGCATGGCCGTCATGACTCCTCTCCTCATCACGCCTCTGCAACACAACTCGGAAGGTTATCCCTGAGTCATCGTTACTTGTGATTCCAATCATCAACCCTTGTAGCAGCGTGGCCTCTCCACGCTCTTTGGCAAGACCATATCATATTCTCGTCTCATCACCTTAGCTGCAATATTATTTTCCTCAGAACTGATATTTCCCCAAAGTCCCTCCATGCTCCGTTTGCCCTTTCCTGTAGCCGTGTCCTCTTCCCACACACCGTGATCAATAATCGCATGGACGTTATGAGAAGACACCCATGACGACTATCGATCGCCTCCTTCCATTAATGAAAGCCAATAGAATCCCTTGATGGCATCTCACTTACAGATCCATATCAGCTGAGTATGAGGTATGTGTGCATATCATCAGACAGCTTTGTGGTTTGGAGGAAGGTAACAATGTATATCGACCGGTCTCGCTTGAATTGTCACTCTTGCAATTTATTTTGAATCTTTTGTTGTTTGCATGCTTTATTCATTATTGTGGATAGGCTGGAGGATTTACATTCCACAAAACACTAATTTAGTGGTCCAGCTTTCCTGTTTGGAGTCAAATTACCAGTGAGTCCATACACACTGAAGATTTCACCAGGCCAAAGTGTCTGAGAAAACATTCTCTCTCTCTCTCTCTCTCATGGGGGAAAGGAAGTTCTGACTTTAATGCACACACGTACATTCCAAACCCCAGGCAAAGCTCACAGATTCTAAACTCACGGTGAAGCCCCCTGTTTGCTCACTCTGTGGAAATGCAATTATTATAAGGGAAATTATAAAAACGGCAGCACATTTTCCATTCCTGCTCATCAGTCAACTGAATTAACCAAGGCCAATGGTAAATTACTGCACACTATACAGCACAAGACACATGGTTCAGCATTATTATGAATAACACAATTTCTGAAATGGTAGTATTCTTCAAAAGCATTGCTATGCAACAGATTGTGTCCACAACAAACAAACAAAATGCATGAGGGAAATTCTAATTCTATTCTATTCTATTCTAAGCCACAAGCTTGTAGGTTACAGCTCCATTGGTCCTAAGGTGGTAGCATTCAAAGAATAACAGAGATGCAGAAACAAATGCATTGTAATAATGTCGTAGTCAATTATTATTTTTAATTATAATAGTGTTCCATACCCCTGCTGTTCCTCTCTTTGTTTTTATTCTATCTAATGGCATTAGGGACGAATACATTACAACCATAACTGTAATGATATGTAACTGAAATCTATGTATTGCTATAAAAAAATCCAGATATTGGGACAAAGTTTAGCAAGTTGTATTTTTAAGTAAAAACATAGGCCCTTTTGGGTAGGCCTACGTGTGGCTAGATTACCATGGTTCAATGTGATGGTGTTGTCAGAGTATGGTTGCAATTTTTAAAAAATGCATCTTTATGATGACACCTTAGCATTGACAGGAAAGTTAATTTACAATAAAATGTTGCATATGGTTAACACTGATTAGGTTTGGCTTGTTGGTGTTATTGCATCCCTTTCAAGCTGCACAATTATTGCCTCGCGATTGTGTGTGTGTGTGTGTGTGTGTGAGTGGATGTTTTTGTTGGTGTGCTTAATTGCGCCTGTCTGTCACCTGTCATCTCTTCAGTAACAATAGAAGTGTCTAGAATATGACTGACTCATGTACAAGACAGAGATGATGAGCCAGTGACTGACAGGCCAGCTTGTGTGTCTTGGCCAGCTTGTAAACCTCAAAAAGGCAGAGGAATTCATTGAGTGCACAGGAATTTGACAATCAGTTATTGTGTTTTTACTTCTTCAAAAATAGCAACACCCAAGACCAACTGTACATATGTGTGTGTGTGTGTGTGTATGTGTGTGAGAGAGAGAGAGAGACGATATATGACAAATAATTCCCTGGAAGTCCCTTTAACGAACATACCCTGTTTTTACCAGTTTTGTAACCTTGATTGTTGCTCTTACAGTTCCAGCCACGTCCTTGCTGAACATGGCTCTCAAGTCTCAAGCATTGACCAGAATGTGCAATTGACAGACCTGTTTGATTACTCAAATGGAATGTTATAATTTGATTAGGAAATAAGAGATGAACTGACAATGGAATATTCAGTTTGTATATTTAGTGTACATTGACTATAGGGTGGTGGTGGTGGTGGTGGTGGGGGGGGGGTGAAAGTAGAATCTAACCATTTTTTCCACCTTTTCTTCATGTGAAGCGGCAGCGTGCTACAGAAAAGGCTCAGAGATATAAGTCTGAGTGTTATACAGTATTATGTGACTCAAGGTCAGGAGCCAGTATGATTTTCAAATAGTGTAATGGTGGGGTTGGGGGGGGGGGGGGGGGGGGGTGAAATCACATATCAGACAAGCCTGCAAACTGGGAGAGGAAAGTTGATACGCTGATATGACAGTTCATGTGAATTGAAATAATAAAATAAATGATTTCATGAAGACATTTCCATTGGTGCATGTGTTTAGTGTGCATCATTTTTGCTCACTTAAAGATTAATGGTCACAATGTCACTACATTTAAACTGTGCTGCAGACAGTGTTGTAATTCCAGTTAACATAAAATTCATCCGAGTAATTGCTTTAAAAATGTGTGATGTGATGTATCTTAATTATTTGGTAATTCAAGCATTCAAGCATTTTATGATTGCCTAACACATTGTTGATGTTTGATGAACTATGACAATGTTTATATGTCACTTGTTATGGATGGATTCTGCAGAATCTGAGAATGTTTAATGTGAATGTTGGGGACTTCAACGGCTTATTTTCACATTCGTATGCCTTCATCATAATTATTCTGTGGGACTGAGTTTTGTAAAAGTGAAGAGTGTGCCTAAAGTACCGATGATGAGGGAGAGGGAGACAGAGAGAGAGAGAGAGAGGTGGTGGGGGGGTGATGAGAGAGAGAGATGTAGTGATGTGGGAGAGAGAGAGAGAGGACCCAGGAGTGGGTCAGAGTGAGAGGCTTGGAGAGGCAGTGTGGTGATATTTTTAACTTCCTGTAATCAAGGGGAGCACTCTCTCATCAGGCTTCTGAGATGAATTGTGGGTAAAAAAGAAGGGAGAGAGTGAAAAAGAGAGGGAGGGAGAGAGAGAAGCAGGAGAGAAGACAAAAAGGGAATAAATGAGCAAGCAAGAGACCTGGAGAATGAAGGATTGAGGCTGCTGCGGCACAACCCCAATCCCGCTCCCTTTCTGACCTCTGCCCAGAACACTTCTTGAGGGTGGGGGAGGGTCTGTCCGTTTTATCAGATCTAAGAGTGGATGTGCTGGATCTGAAGATAAGTCAAGGTGTAAATCCCACCAAGACAACTGCCCCAGCAACTCACACAAGCCTCTAACAAGCGCACATTTTCCTACAGATTACATATTCAATACCCCAACCTTGATCGGGGCAAAAAACTGTAGCTCTCCTTAATATTTCTACACCAGTGCAGTTCCTCCACTGGTAGTGATAGTGAAAATAAGTATAATGTTATTGTTACTTCCGCTGCGCTATGATTGTTGCTGCTATTGAACGATGAAACTTTCATCTCCTACTGATGTAATAACAATAATTATGACCGCAGCGCAGGTTTAGTCAGATTTTTTTTTCTTTTTGCACATGCACAAACACACACACAGGCACATAAACAGGCAAACACACAAGCACACGCACACACACACACACACACACATAAACATAAACATGTACATGCACACAATTCAAGAATTTCTCAGAATTATGAACAGGCAAGATGGGGGTGGGGTTATATAAAATGTATATTACATGTGAAATCTATGAACTAATCATGTTTTGGTACTTGTTGTCTACCAGATACCAGTGAGAATTGAGTGTGCATAATGCAATTCAGTGATACAGTTAGAATCATATATGCCTTTTAGCGTGACTTATTTTTGTGGAAAACATGTGCTGGACTGGGCGGCGGTCATATTTTGTACCGCTCTGCGGTACATCTAGTTATTAAAAATAATGATCATTATAATAACATTAATACCAATACAATCCACCCACCACTGTGTAGACTATAGTTGCAGTTTTACCCTTCAATGATTTCTGACGGCTAAAACCGTACTGGACTGAGCCACAATCTCTCCTAAGGCTCTGCGCCTCTCCATGCATTTCCCTGACGGAGGCTGATCTGTTATTAAATGTAAATATACAGCCCTGTATGCTGAAAATTACAAGCAGTCGACAACCAGACCCAAGTGCGAACTAAATCAGGCCCTATGTATTTCAGACCAGTTTAAATATAATCATATATAGTTTCCTGTAGCAGGCAACGGCACCACTTTTAGCCTTTAGGTATTTCCATGTACAGTATACTGAGTCTAAGTCTGTCGCTGAGTGTCCCAACCAATGAGACTGTTCTCTCTCTCTCTCCACCTCAACTAGCAGTTTTGGCATTGCCAGACATTACATATATTAGTCAGTTGGCATGAATATTCCAAGTACCAGTTTTGGCATTGCCAGACATTAGATATATTAGTCAGTTGGCATGGATATTCCAAGTACTTCTCTATTGGTCTATATCTGGGTCAGTCACGCTGTCTGCTTCCTCATCCACTCTAATCATTCCACTCTCCTTCCTTTTGTACATGGACATACACTATACAGAAAATGGAAGGCAAACATGAGGAATCTTCTGGAAAGAAGTTATATGTTGTATTCACTTTTCCTCAAGTCATGTGACATAGATAGATAGATAGATAGATACTTTATTGATCCCCAGGGGAAATTCAAGGAAATAAATTTCCTACATACACAGCAATCTCAGTTAATTTATTTGTCTTTGCTATTGCTATTTGCTTTGCCTTCAAACATATAATTTAGTAAGCCTTACACACAGTATATTACATTGATTTAGGGAGGATGTCAACATGAACTGAACAGAGAATGATCACAAACATACTAGACTATATGTATTTAAAAAAACAGCTAGAAACCAGCTTATGCTGGTAGCTGGTTTTAGCTGGTCTTTGCTAGTTTTCTTCCAGCTCTTTCTGGTCTTTGCTGGTGTAGCTGGTTGGGCCACCAGGGGGACATGCTGGCATGACCATCTGAGGAAGTTGGTCATGCTGGTGTGACCAACCTGTCATGTGGGATACAGCTGGTGTAAGATGATGCTGGTGACCAGCCTGCCAAGCTTGACATTGTTGGTGTAAGATGGTCATGCTGGGTTTCTGTAATGACCAACAAAAGCTGGCATGGTCAGTTAAACCAGCAATGTATGACCTGCAACACCAACTAAAATGACCAGCTTGAGGTGGTACGACAAACAAAAACAGCTGAATTACCAAACTGGGTAAGCTAGCTGAAGGTACTGTATGGTTTCAGAAGAGTTTAGCTGGTCAGCCATAGGGTGGTTAAACAAGCTGGTCAGGCTGTTCTTATTTTATAGCAGGACTAAGTGTTTTCACCCCACCTTTTCTCTCACATCACCCTCACCCTCACAATATTCCCCGTTTTACTAATGTACTAATAATCCCTATTGTACAGTTCTTTAATACTGTGCCAATAACTGAACTTCTGCAAACTGAAGTGTGTGTGTGTGTGTGTGTGTGCTGTGAGCAGCTGTGTTGGAGTATAAAGGCCTTTTAAAAAGCTTTTAGATTTCCTCTAGTCCTCAGCAACAGCAGGCTGGATCGCCTGCATCATGACAGGAATTCAATAACAGGCTTTTGTCCCACAAAACTACATGACTCCCACTGAGATTCCCCAAATCTCCCTCTCTCTCTCTCTCTCTCTCTTTCTTCCTCTCTCTCTCTCTCTCTCTCTCTCTCTCTCCTCTCTCTCTCTCTCTTCCTCTCTCTCTCTCTCTGTTGTCTCCTCTGCACTTTGAAACACTGGTGAAATAAGCACCATCATTGGCACTATGTGTGTGTTACTCACCGTCCACAAGATAGATCACAGAGGGGAAACACTTATCATACTCAATTGCAATGACAGTCAGTGGCGTCATGCCCATTGAAATAAAGGGGGCACGTGCCCCCTCGGATTTTTCCTCCCTGATAATTTTTTTGATCATAACTTTGTTCCTATTATGCTCCATGATAAGCCAGAGTCTATAACGACTCAAATGCATTCTTCTGGATGTGTAATAAACCGTACCAGCTGAAGACAGGTCAACATTAGCCCTTTTCCTAAAATTGGTGTCTGTGTAGGCCTATGTTCATGAATTAAGATTAAACTAATTTAATTTCTGAGCGCCACAAAGTCAGACCTCAGCAACTTTTTTAATGTAAGATTGTTCTTAGGTCACATATCAATCAATCCCCCCCCCCCCGAAAAAAAACCTGATTGTGCCCCCTCTGAATTTTGGCTTGCATGACGCCCCTGATGACAGTAATGTGCCTATGCTGAAAATAAGGACTGAAATCAGTGAAAACTCTTGCCTGAGCATTTGAGTTGTTACACAACACGGGACCTTCAACATATTATCTGCTTCATTATGCTCTATTGCTCTATGCTCTAATCAATGTGCAAATGAGCTTCAGAAGAGCAGCCCTTAAATGCTAACAACACACTCAGGCCTACACTGCATACTCCTTGTTTGCATAAAACTGGATAGACAATCAGCAATCAGAGAAATGTATGTATGTTGGTCTTTTTGAGGTTATCACCAGCTCATTTTCAGAAACACTCAGAGGGGTGTGTACAGCACACACTGCATGATAACAGCTCCAGACAAAGTAGCTGTCCAAAGTCAGTGCTTAGAGAAAGAGAACATAAATGGAGGTGTGAGTGGTCGTTCAATCTAGACCACTAACCTATACAGTACATGCAGATCCCCAGTGTCTGCCACCATGAGATGCGACTGCACAGAGGTGAGAGGGAAGGCAAGTCATCTATATGCTTGCAGATTCTCGCCCTCATTAGTGGGACCTCCATTTTGATTTCTGGTATAGATTATTCATGTTTCTCTTACTTTAGAGTTTGAACAGAAGTCCTCAGAGATTTGGGAGCACAGTATTTGAGCTGACTGTCACAGGATTCATTGAAAAGCGACACTTACTTAAAAAGCTCTGTATGAATTTTTTTTTTTTTTTTCATTTTAATTATTTATGTAAAGCGTACTATATCTGTTGACAAAAGCTGTGTAAGTCTGGTGGTCATAAATGCAAGTTATACAAGCAAAAATATACACAGACACACGTGTGTGCACACACACACACACAGAGTGAGAGAGAGGGGGGGGGAGAGAAATAGAGGGGGGAAGAAGAGAGGGAGACAGAACATGAAAATGAAAACGGAGAAATAAAGTTTCATTCATCTGAAGGCTCCTCAGGAAGTGGCGCAGCAGTCATTGTTGGAAAGGGAAGGTGTTTCCACGCCGGCACAAGACAGCGCTCCCGCCAGACATTTCTTTGAGACTTTGCCCTAACAGAGAAGCCCTTTCACACTCACTCTCACATGCATCCACAGAGAGAGAGGGGAGGGGAGGGGAGGGGAGGAGAGGGGGTGAAGGAGAGGGGGCTTTTGGACCAAATAAAAGAATACACATACTGGAGCCAGTCCTAAAAGTTGCTTAAGAGAGCAGGGCTTTCCGAGCAGTGTGCCCAGTCTGCCACCTCCCCCCACCTCCACCACATACGTACACACACACACACACACACGCACACACGCACACATACACACACAGATTTTAGGCAAACTAAATAATTGCGACAGACCACTTACACCTCCAAATAGGGACATAAATTATCATAAGCGCCCTCTTAACTGCAAAAACATTGACAGTGCCCTCTCCAGGACTGGTCCAGACAAGTGCCCTTCCCTGCCATCCCCACTGCCACTCTGCCTCCACTCACCCACACCCCTGAGGCACCCTATTCATCATCAGCCATTCTCAGTGGGCAAAGTTGGTTCCAGACCTAGCAATGGAGCAACGCATTCTTTCCTCCTCTCCTCTTTTTCTCTATCACTTTCTCTTTCTGCCCCCCCCCCTCCTCCTCTCTCTCTCTCTCTGTCTATAGGGAAGATTCCTGTGTAGGCCTCTTGGCCTCCATCTCTCTGTGGTTGAGTGGCTGGCTGGTAAAGAGTGAGTGCCAGTGTGGGCCAGCCCTTCACTGCTCCTGCTGGCCCGCAGTCAGGCGTGAAGCTGGACTAGAGATATCTCCGCAACAACAGGCTACCAGGCCAAACACTCCATCCAAATAACTCCAAAACACCTCTCCAAACACCTCGGAGATGGCAACTGACTGGATGCATATATAGGGTATGCTACCTTATACAAAAATACAAGGAGCAGTACACTTGAAGAACTTAAAAGATGGAACATATTCACAGGCAGATGTAGAACATGAAAGTCTATTAGGAGGCACTTACACATCTATTGCTGGAGGGGGAGTTGGCTGAAGGACGTGTGTTGACTTAAAACACAAAGTGCTTCCACTGGGGATAGGGGGCATACAGAGAGGGAATTTGCAGCTTACTGTTCAAATAGACCAGGTAGCAGTATGGACTTTACACAGAGGACGTTTTTGAATGAAATTGAGTTTGACAGCTACTTCCTCCCACACACACACAAACACACAGACTTCTCTCTTTTTTTCTCTCTCTCTCTTTCTCTCTCTCTGTCAAAACACACACACATGGACGCATGCATGCACGCCAGCACGCACGCACGCACGCACGCACACACAAATGCATAAAGTGTTCACTTAAAGGAGCTCTACATGTGGGGCAGACTTCACAATCACAACATGGCCACAGGCATGCATATACAGTAACTGCAGCAGATGGGGTAGGGAAAAGGTAAAGGTCAAATTGAGAGACTTTTTAAAGATATGATAGAATATGTGTGATTAACGTTTCCTCATATAATGAATAACAGAGTTAGTGGAGGAAATTGAGAGAAAGAGCAAGTCAGAGAGAAAAAGAGAGAAGTAATGTCATAATATATATACAGTACTGTATGTGAATATGTGTTCTCTGTGGATGCAATACTCATCCTGAGAGTATTCCTGTTAGTTTATGTTGATAAAAGATATTTTTTCTTTAACCTTTTGTAGTTTCCATTGAAACAAAAATTGCATTTTTAACACTTAGATACAGTGGGCAGCGACCATGTGAAAGCACAGAGCTGGGTCCCAAAGCCTGATTCTGTACACTGGCCAGAAGCAACTAGAGCTTGGACTGCATAAGATTTAAAAAGCAATTGAATAGAACTGAGGAACCTGAAGAGAGAGAGAGAGAGAGAGAGCGGAGGGAAGGGAAGATAGGAGAGAATGAGTATTTGGCAGTTGCAGAGATCAGAAGGCTCCCAGGAGAGAGCCCATCAGCCATTTCTCTCAGCTCTTTATCATCTGATGCAGGATGGTATTTTTGCCTGCTTTGGAACAGTGAGAAAGGAGCTGTCTCAAATGCTAATGCACCATGCTTACATCGCAATGGCAGCCAGCACTTCCAAACAACCTGTTTCATTCCCTTGTGGCACCGGTCCACTACACATGTCTAGTCTAATGGAGAAATAAGTGCACTTTTCACATTTACATTGCACTATCCCATTAATCAAATGCCATGGTCATGACCTATAGACCAAAAAAACAAAACACTTGTCTTGTCTTGACAGTTGACCATGCATGCGCGCGCGTGCGTGTGCGCGTGTGTGTGTGTGTGGTGGCTAGTGCAATACTGGATGGAAGGAATGGAGGAAATAGCTTAGCTGCAACATTTGCGATATCATCCTGTTTAGTAGGCTATCTGGTTTGATCATGCAAAATTGGATTCGTTTCAGATAATGCACTTACATAAGTCATGCAGACTGTTATGTTAAAGCGGACAAAACAGAGCAAAATTATTAACAAAATTAAGTAAGCCTATAAAGTCAGAATGTCTGTACTGTACATACAGAATAGGCCTACTTTAACCCAGATAGGTGCTAACATTATTGTCATTTACTTACCGTAATCATTCTCTTCTACTTAAACCTTGTAAGGTGTTTGGGTCTGTGGGACCCGTTTTCAATGTTTGCTAAAAGACAAATTATGCTATTTATTATTTTTTCTAACTCAAACTCATTGGCCTTGGCTCATTTTCTGTGAAGAACATAAACAATAAAATATGAGCAAGCTTTATTGATAAGTAAAGATGTATTATCAACAACTTTTCATAACATATCAATGTAGGTGTCATAGGAAATTACAAAAAACTGCATGTTGCCCTGAGGCAACATTGTACCATAATGGACTTTCATATGGCCATACCAAATATACTAAGTAAGGAAGCAAGCAGTGGCGGTTCTACATACACTGAGGGGCCAAGAACCGGTCAACATCCATGCACAGAAAATTCCTTGTTCAGTATGGCAGTGATGTAGTCTACGTGATATGCAGGACTATGCAGTATACCAACTTAAAAAGCATCACCATCTCAGTATACCCACTTAAAATAGGCAAGGATAGGTATTAACATTTGGGGTTGATCACAGTATACCCACTACAGCTAACTAGACTACACCACAGCAGTAAGGTGCATTTCACCAGTCTCACCTTGTTCAAATACTTTTGCTAAAAAACTAAAAAGCCGATATAAATCTTAACAAATGTCCCATTTATTTATAATGTGCATTGAAAACACAATATATAAAACTAAAATATAATAGACACTTCAGCGGAAATGCATTGATATTTTAAACAGAAATCATACATCATATTTGTTCAATCACATTTTACTTCAAGTTTTACTTCAACTCTTTCCCCTTTTGTTGATAAAAGAAACCACTTTCACGGCCAGTTTGCATACATTTAACCAAACAAACACACACACACACACACACACACACATAGCACGTGAGCAACAACTACATCACATTTACACAAATGTTGTTTTTTTCAACAAATATTTTTACAATGGTCTGATTTGGAATGGTCTTTGAAGCCACCATCTTGCTTCCAGTTAGAAAAGCCTGATTCTGATTTGAAGACAGACGATGGGGCATTTGGAAGCGAAAAAATTACAGAAGGGGTAGCAAAACACTTAAGATGTAATACTCCAACCATTTGAAGTCTTTGTATCAGAATTCATTGAGTGGCCTCTTCCTATTTCCATGTGGTATCTTGCGGAATACCTTTAAGAGAGGTTGCACAGAACCATCTGCTCTATAATGGGAAATGTAACAGTTCACTGACTTAAGTTGACGATAGCAGCTTGCTGCTGCTTCATAATTGACAAACCTAACAGCAACAAATAAACATCCTTTTCACATATTAATGATAACCAACATAGAGATTTGTGACTCACCAAGAAACTTCTGTGGAGGATGAAACGCCATTGATTGGTTCTTCACGTTAGCTGATACTTTTCTGGTTAGCCAAATGTATTCTTTCTTTTGTGCACAGGCCTAAGCAGTTCGCTGTGTGCTTTAGCTTTCAAGCTTCAAAAGGTGCATTACTGCCACCAGTTGTTTGGGAATGGAGTTGCATCTCTGATCATTGCTCTCAACAAGTTTGACACTTATTGATGATTAATGGTACAGAGGCCATTAAGGGGCCAATGAGGCCCCACCCCTAGAACCGCCCCTGGAAGCAAGTGCATTATATTTGTAAGTAAATTGGCAAGGAAAAAGCAAATATATTGCCTATACCTGTAAGTAAACTGGCAAATGCATTGCCTGTATTTGTTAGAAACATAGTTATAATTATGTAATTCTCATCAAAAATAAAAAAGAGCCTGTTTTTTTCATGTTGCGATCAGAGTGCATGTTTTGTACTGTGGTTTGAGGCCAGGTGGGGTGACTGCTTTCTGTGAAAGGGGGCTTACTGTGATGCCATAGGAAGTGTGCTTAAAGTGAGTTGTTTAAAGGACCCCTAGGTCAGGTTGACCCCTGTATGAGGTCAGGGCCCCCATGGAAAGGCAAAGCACTAGTGAGCACCCTGTGATGTACAGTGAATGGATGGATGGATGAGGGACACCTGTATGTGTGAAGTGCATGAGTGTTTTACAGAATGCCGTGCACTATGGTTAAGTATGTGCCCTGACTACCATACCAACATCCATGGCTTTTTGATGTTGCGGTCAAGCTGCACACTTGCTACCCCATAGCCCCGAGTTTGAGGCCTGACTGCTCCCTCTATTTGCTACAGTGTAGGCCTATCCCCTGTGTTTCCCTGCGAGACAGATATTTTAACCCTTTAACCTTTTTCTAAGCGGCCCTTTTTGAGCTATCTGAGCCTTTTTCAGGAACTGTAGTGCTGTAAACATTGTAAAAACATGTAGTTCTTGTTATGCACAAGAATTGATGTACAGTATAAGGAGACGATATATAATGAGATATATAATATATAACTGATGTATAAGGAGAAGATATATAATGAAATATATAATATAAACTTCAGGTGCAGGTCTCAGAGGGAAAGTGGATGTTATTATGTGTGTGTGCATGAGTGTGCATCAGTAGTATGCATATATACACATAGGTAGGCTATGGGTGTACATGTGCAAACTCATGGATGTGTGTGGGTGCTTGTGTGTGTATGTGTATACCTGAAAATGTTGGGGGAGATTTGTGGAGCTGAGCAACCCCCCGCCCCCCCTAAAAAAAAAAAAAAAAAAAAAAAACAGGTGATGGCCCTTTAATTCCCCTTTACACCTGTTTCCTTTTCTCCTACTCATATAGGCAACTTTAAGAGTCTAATTTGAATATATTTAATTCAATATAGGCTACTTACATATTAATTGATACACTTTACACTTTTGTATACTATCGTGTCAGCCTACACCAGAATGAGGTTCAGGTGGCTGAAAAGCAGTCATTTCCAACCTATTCTAAGTCTGATTATAACTTCACCATAGGGTAGCCTACACACAATTTAACCTTACGGCAATGGCTAGGCCTATACAGTATGTGTCGCTAGTTGCTAGATGGCATTTTCTATCACAAGTGATGGCCAAAGGTCACTGGCCAAAAGTAAATCTAGTGACAAAGTAAAGCTCAATTGACATTACTTTCCCAGTCCTCCTGTCACTGTCTGTGTTTTTTTTTAATCTTTTACGCTGTGCACTGTTACAGACTAGTCCATTTCATTGTGAAAGTAGGGGGTGTACTGTATGTGTAGGGACAGATAACCATGAACTGGACATTTTAACTACTACTTCAACGTTTCAATGTAGGCCTATTTCTTAAGAATATTAATACAATTTACCATGCTTTTAAAGCGTGCATGATGATAAGGGCCTTTTTCTTTTTCTTTTTGAGGTTGGTTGGGGCCCCCAAGTAGCCGCCTACCTAGGCCTATGCCTCTATGTTAAGACTGCCCCTGGGTCCACCAGACCCGGGAACACTGGCTGAATAACAAAAATATCAACACCTAACCTACAAATCTCTCACAGATTGTATGAGACTAAAGGAGTGCTCGTCCATTTGTAATTTACTGCTTGAGTTGTACAGAGCTTTATCAATTTTATAAGGTTTGACTGCCCCCTGCTGTTTTGAAGACGTTACTAGTTTCTACACTGGGTTATATGAAGTACAAAATGCGTATAATAAAACAAAATGTAAATATACATGAAAATACAATGCAAAAACTGCTGTAAAATCATTTGTTAATTGTAATTAAACTGTTTTAACTCCTAATGTCTCAGTTTCTACTTTGGTTCGAGCGTGTCCTAAATGTCATATCTATGCGACGGAAATCCTACACTGTAAGCAGTTTACGTCCCCAATGATGACGTCTTACAATTTTGGAAGTTGACAGCTCAGTAACAAACCTGGAGCGTAATGGTATCTTGATCACGGCATTATGCAGTTGATTTAGAAGGACACACATCACAAATATTATCATAGTTTCTAAACAAAGTTAATTCCCCACGTTATAACTTGTGCATAGTCTATAAAACATGTCTTTCTTCGTAGACTCAGTGATCATGTTCACCTCCCAGGCAAGTACCCGGTTGTTTCTGCTGTAGCAGTTAGCCAACTAGCAAGCTAACTTCACTATGCTGCTGTGTTCTTCACGTATCCCTTTCGTAAAATCACTTTTGTCGAGAAGCATGTTTAACAACGGACCGTTTCATCTCTCTAGGTGTTGTTCTTTGGTTTCGGCTGGCTTTTCTTCATGCGACAATTATTCAAAGATTATGAGGTAACTTATGGTGCAGGTGTTGTCATGAGTCTCAGATCATGTCCTTTATTCAGTTGCATAACGTTCTCTTTTACAGCACATGCAATAGTTTTGAGCTTTAGCAATAACGATATCTTTGTGACATTTGCAGTAACAGGCAATCATGTGATTTCTAGGTCCGACAGTATGTCGTCCAGGTGGTGTTTTCAGTCACTTTCGCCTTCTCTTGCACAATGTTCGAGTTAATCATATTTGAAATCCTGGGAGCTCTAAGTAGCACGTAAGTGGGGAACAGCATGAAAAGATACAAGCAATGTTTTCATACACTGTAGCAGGCCTACCATCATCTAATTCAATTGGATTGTCACTTCGTCTGCAGGTCAAGATATTTCCACTGGAAATTAAACCTTTATGTGATTTTGCTTGTACTCATATTTGTGGTGCCTTTCTACATTGGTTACTACATTGTCAGCAACATACGACTCTGTAAGTATACTTCCTCTACTATACATATTGGCAAGTAACAAGCATGTTCCCATAGGACACCCCTCTCTCAGACACACACACACACACACACACACACACACACACACACACACACACACACACAAAATACATAGTGAAGTCCAAAGAAAAACACATTCAAACTCGGGCATGTAAGAATCACAGCTACAGATCACCTACAGTATTGTGCTTCTTTTTCAGTGCAGAGACAGAAGCTTCTCTTCGCCTGTATGGTATGGTTCACATTTATGTATTTCTTCTGGAAACTGGGGGATCCCTTTCCTATCCTCAGCCCTAAACATGGTGAGCTCTCATTCTGCAGAAGATATTATTGTTGTTGGAAGTGGCAAGCTTGTTACATGTAGGCTTACAGCACATCGAGACATGGATAACATTACTTGCTTTGTAAGCAACTGGTTTTTAACACAGTTTTTGTTGAATGAATTTGTAAAAGCTGGAAAATTATTATTATAATTGATTATTATTATTATTATTATTATTATTATTTTCCCTGTGTGCTCAGTGTAGGATTTGAAGTTATATTTGATTTGATGTGGATTATGATCTTTGTACTTTAATCACTCAGGGATCCTGTCTATTGAGCAGCTCATTAGTCGAGTTGGGGTGATAGGCGTCACCCTTATGGCTCTGCTATCTGGCTTTGGTGCTGTCAACTGCCCGTATACCTACATGTCTTACTTCCTGCGGTGAGTGCCTACACACATGCACTCACATAGTATCAGCACAAGTGCTAAATGTTCTAAAGTATGTACACTGAAGATAGATTATTGTTCTTTGTTGCTGCTTAAATGTGGAGGTCTGTTTGACTCAGCTGTTTGAAATGTGTGTGTCTCCGTATGTAGTAATGTGACAGACAGCGACATCTTGGCTTTGGAGAGAAGACTACTTCAGACCATGGACATGATTGTCAGTAAAAAGAAACGGTAAGGATGTGAGGGCGAAATGTAATTCACATTGCCTTTCAAAAAGCAGACGGTTGACTAAGAGAGAGACATAAGCACAAATATATCTGCACAGTGCAAAATGTGAAGGGGTCAGTTAAAAAAAGGAGTCCAATTATTGTACTGTAAGACATTTTTGAATACGGTATCCGTGATTCTGTTCTGGTTGCCATGGTGTAGGATTGCTATGACAAGGCGACAGATGTTCCAGCGCGGAGAGGACCAAAACAAACAGACTGGATTCTGGGGGATGATCAAAAGTGTCACCTCATCTCCAACAGGAAGCGAGAGTATCCTGTGTGTGTGTGTGTGTGTGTGTGTGTGTGTGTGTGTGTGTGTGTGTGTGTGTGTGTGTGTGTGTGTGAGTGTTTGTGTAAGACAAAGGATATAGGGTTGTGTGTTTTTGAATGTTTTTGAAAGTTTGTTTTTACCAGCTGTCTGAATCTGCATATACGGGCATCCAGCAGAAGAATATGTAAATGTGCCAGTATGTATTATATTTCCTTGACCGGTTATCTTCAGATCTGTCGGTGATTCAGCAGGAGGTGGATGCTTTAGAGGAGCTTAGTCGACAGCTCTTCCTTGAGACAGTGGATCTCCAGGCCACCAAGGTTACACACACACACACACACACACAGAAAATAGATGCCATACACAGAAAGTTCAGCAGTACTTTTGTCACTACCCTGCTGAAAAAAACAGCCTGACCAGCTTAAGGTGGTTTGCTGGTTGACCAGCTTGTTTGACTACCCTATGATGGTTGACCAGCTAGACCAGCAAAACTCTGGCGAAAGCATACCTTCAGCTGGTTTACCCAGCTTATGATGGTAATTTAGCTGGTTTTGTACCACCTCAAGCTGGTCATTTTAGTTGGTGTTGCTGGTCTACATTGCTGGTTTTTACTGGCCATGCCAGCTTATGTTGGTTATTCTAGCAAACCAGCATGACCATCTAACACCAGGTGTATCCCACATGACAGGCTGGTCACACCAGCATGAACAGCTTCCTCAGATGGTCATGTCAGCATGCCAACCTGGTGGGCTAACCAGCTAAACCATCAAAGACCAGCAATAGCTGGCAGAAAACCAGCAAAGACCAGCTAAAACCAGCTACCAGCAGCTGGTTCCTTGCTGTTTTTTTCAGCAGGGTAGTACATCTCTCCACATACAGGACAAGAAGCAGAGAGCAATATACTGAATCCAGGCTTTTACATAGTCACAAAATGTATGTAATATTATGTATGTAATACGATACATAATGGTATCACGAAAGATGGACGAATGTGCAAAAGTAATGCAGATCAAACACAATTTAGAAGCAATTTCATGAAATGTGATTTCAGTAACCTACAATCGTGAGCAAAGTGTTATGAATCAACACTGATACGATATTTTCCTGTGGCGCACACCTACGCAGCCCCCACGGCACACCAGGATGACGCGGCAGCACACAGTTTGGGAAACACTGGCTTAAGGCAACAAAAAGAAAATCAGAATGATTTAACATTCATCTTTCCCCCTCTTCCTCCTTCTTTAGGAGCGAATAGAATACTCAAAGACGTTTCAGGGAAAGTACTTCAACTTCTTGGGCTACTTCTTCTCTATCTATTGTGTTTGGAAGATATTTATGGTGAGAAGTTTGGTCATTATGAAGCCATTATGAAGTGTTATGAGTGCACTGAAATATATTTGCGACAGTATTGCGACTTAGCATGCCCTGTGCTGTTTGTCTTTTTCAGGCCACAATCAACATAGTGTTTGACCGTGTGGGCAAAACTGACCCTGTAACCAGAGGAATTGAAATTACTGTGAACTACCTTGGTATCCAATTTGATGTAAGCACACACACACATACAGTAGACACACACATACACGCATAGGTGACAATATTGGTTAAATATTTTCCCTCTGGGCAGAAGTCATTCATCAAAACAGGCTTGTTACCCCAAGATTTGGTACACATACATACGCACTCACGCACTCATGCACACACACACACACACACACACACACACACACACACACTAACTTTGTCACTCCTTTGACCTCCAGGTAAAGTTTTGGTCCCAGCATATCTCATTCATCCTGGTGGGGATCATCATTGTCACCTCCATACGAGGCCTGCTCATCACCCTCACTAAGGTTGGCCTCACCGCTTCACATGACTGCCTGTACATCACCTCAACTTGTCAGTTGCTCTGTGCAAATTCTATGTATTAAACTTGTGTTGTTCTATGTATTATAAGGGACTTAAAATAGTTCGGTAAAAGTGGACAGGAAATGGAGAGGTAGGAATATGGCATGTGTACTAACCTGTTCTCATGCTTCTGTCTGCAGTTCTTCTATGCTATCTCAAGTAGCAAATCCTCAAATGTAATCGTGCTTGTTCTGGCTCAAATCATGGTAAGACTTTGCTTAATCAAAGTGTTGTGGTTGATTATGACTTTTATGACTTTCATGACTACTGTTATGACTTTACTTTTACTTAAGAAAAAAACAGTGTGCGGTCCATTGTTTTCAGCTCTCATTTCCCCTCACGGTGCTTTTTTGTCCTCTCACAGGGCATGTACTTTGTATCGTCCGTGTTGCTCATGCGCATGAGTATGCCGCTGGAGTACCGGAGCATCGTCACCGAGGTCCTGGGGGAGCTGCAGTTTAATTTCTACCACCGTTGGTTTGACGTCATCTTCCTGGTCAGCGCCCTCTCCAGCATCCTCTTCCTCTATCTCGCTCACAAACAGGCCCCCGAGAAGCACATGACTCTGTGACATCGCCACGTTTTTATTTCAATTTAGTTTGTTTTTCGTGTACGTGACTGTGGCGTTAAATGAAGAGTCCCACTTGTGATGTAGGTGTGGATTGATAAGTCGGCCAACACACAGGGGATTTCACTGCTTCATTCAGTGATGAGCTGTGTACGGGTTGGTCAGGGATTTGTGAGGGTTTACAAAACATAATTAATTTGATTTGGGAAAGCAGGTGACATTGTCACCAGTTTAATACGAATGCATTTGTTTTGGGTTATTTCCTGTGAGGTGGTATCTACAGTACTGATTGGCAGATGCGGGCCAGGTTCCGCACACATACAACTGGCATCAATAGCTTCAAGCCTTAACTCATAACGTAACCATGAAATCACACCAGTCCTTACAGTAAACACCAAAAATCCACCCTGGTTTTTAAATGCAGCCATCATGGTCTCAGCATAGACTACTGATCCCAGTGTTCTCTTGGGGTTCATTGCACTAGGAACGTGAACATTCTGATGATGTCTCCAGTAAGGTCAGATGATGTTTTCAAAAAGCTGTTGAGATTTTTTGTTTGGAGAGGTTCATTTTGACCAGTTTGAAAGGGGAAACTGGCCCAGTAAGTGTTCTTTTTTTCTTATTTCTGCCTTTAAACTGCAACGAGGAACTTCATTTCAGAGTTTATAACACTGGCTCTGTATCAGTTGCCAGTTACTCTATAATTGTATATTTTGTTTTTTGAAATAGAGTCAACTTAGATAAATTGCGATTTTAAGACTTAAGTGATCATGACATGTTGCAGTTAAATATTAAAAAAGTGATGTTTGGGTGGTCATTTTTTTATATTATGTCACCTCTGAGACAAATAAATATGTCTTTGTTAAATTCTGGATCAAGTCTGTTAATGTCTGTAGAACATTCACCTGATGTGTAATCAAATAATTACACATCTTTGTTAAATTCTGGATCAAGTCTGTAGAACATTCACTGATTGCCAGGAAGGCAGTTTAATTCACCAACATAGCATTCATCACAACAATAGAACACCTACAGAGGTCAGTCAACATCTCACAAGACTGTCCTGACAAACTTTCCTCAGGGATGTTGAGATCACAAACAGTCTTTTGGCACCAGTTCAATGTCCAGTATTTCTTTTTTTTTTGTGGTCATCATCCATCTCCTCATGTGATTGCTATGGTCAGCTCATATGATGCAGCAAACTGATAACATTTACTAAAATGTTACTACAGTGATAAGTGTTGCAATTTGTATTGCAATCAAGCTTATTATTAATAGTGTTATCTTGACAGGGCATAACTGATCAGATTACATGTCCCTATAAGTGAATACATCTACTTAAATGAACATTTTCATTTGACATCTGCCCTATATGTGAAGCTTATCAGTACTTAGTACAACATTAGTAGAACCTAACCAAGTTTAGAATTACTGCTCAGTATTGTGTTAAGGGGAAACCTGTTGCACAATACTTCTAAGGACCCACTAGGACCCACTAGTCAATGTGTGTAATGAACAAATAAAGGAAATTAAGCAATAGTAACATTTATAGCATTACAATGACTTTAAAGTTGTTCATCAAAACTACTGTTGGAAGATGAAGATGATACCGATGGTGTCTGGAAAAGAAACAAAAATAATGTGAAGGTTCAGAAGATGAAAGAAAAACATCTGCCAACAGAACCTAAATCACTACACGAGGAACTACTTCAGTAACACTGATTACACAAAAATCTGTAATGTTGAGCTGAGATATTGCTGTTACGTACATCCCTAAAGTTGGGAGCCCTTGTGCAAATCAAATGTGAAAATGCACTGTGCTATCATTAAGTGTATGGACAGCCATCTCTAGTATAGACTAACAACTTCAACAAGAGTAATGAGGAATATAGTAGGTTGTGAAGTATGCAGACGCGTAAGCGCCCTTATGACACCAGTGTGGTGGTCATTTAGAGTGTTAGGGTCTAAATGCATGTTGTGTTAGTGAACCCACTCACCCTGGCGCGTGGCTCGCTCGCTGGTGTATCAGGCCTGGCAGCCTCCTCTGCTCTCTCTTCCTTCTCCTCCTCTGCTTTCTCTTCCTTCTCCTCCTCTGCTTTCTCTTCCTTCTCCTCCTCTGCTTTCTTTTCCTTCTCCTTCTCTTCTGTCCTCACCTCTTTCATCTTCTTCTCCTCCTCCTCCTCCTCCTCTTCCCTCACCTCCGGGAGCTTTGGGCTGGGCGCCCTGGGCGCTTCCAGGCCCAGCAGCGCGAGGGTGACGGCCACGCCAGTGGCTTTCAGGTGGTCGTAAGCGCTCCTTCCGGCCAAAAGGAGGCGCAGTGTGTTGCCCGTGCCACGGATCATCTCCACCACCTCCTCATGGGAGCTCTTCTCCACGTTCACATCGTTCACCTCCACCACGATGTCATCCTCCTCCACACCGGCCTTGTCTGCAGCTCCACCCCTCACCACCTGTGGGCGTAGATAGGCTACATTAGCTCACATGGACAGGTGTGCAGAGCTAGGAAGCAAGCCTGTGGAGACTTGGGTGCGGTATGTAAGTTTTCACTGCTGATTAGTAATGAGTTGCTAAAAATCCAAACACACTGCTATGGGAAACTAATGAGCTTCTGCATTTTATGACTGTTATTGGTGTAAATCTTTTGGAAACTCAGAGTATGGTCTGCTTTAATGATCCATATGGTGGAAAATCGCTCTTGGCAAACTGAAATCTGTAACAGACGCCCACAGTGAAACAAATGTGTTTAGGAATGATACACATGGGGCATGATGATGATGCTCATAAAAACACAAACAAAACAGATGAAACATTCTATCAGACTTCAGTCAGAGAGATGGACAGCCTGTGCTTTTAGACTGGCGTCCATATGACGCCACTGTGTGTAAGCGCTACAGCACCTCTTTGATGTACTGCCCAGGCACACCCTGGATGCCGTTGAGATGGAAGCCAAAACCGGAGGCGGTCTTCACAAGCTGGCATAGTTTAGGTTTATAGTCCTCTGCTGGTGCTGGTGCTGGTGCTTTTGTGGGTATGGGGCTGGGTGGAGGTGTAGCAAGGCGGGGCTCTGGCTTTTTGGTTGGCTCAGGTTGGCTGGCTGCGGAAGCCCGAGTTTCCTCCCAGAAGAGGAGAGGGGAGGCTTTACCCTGCAGAAGACAATCAAACCATGGCATATGGTGTATGTAATGATGGCAATGTGCTGAATGTCTTAAACAAGCACTTTATGTACTGCACTTATATACTTACAGTGTATGAAATATGCTATAACAGTTATTCACCTCAGTAGATTTTTTTTTTTTTTTCAAATTAAGTATTATTATCAGGTAAGAATCATCATTTGTCCCAGATATATCCTGTATTTTTTCCCAGTTATTCTGTGGTATAGCCAGCAATCTTCTGTGTTCCATCTCTCTCTCTCTCTCTCTCTCTCTCTCCCTCTCTCTCTCTCTCTTTCTCTCTCTCTCTCACCCACTCACCAGTTTGTACATCTCTCTCTCTCTCCCCCCCCCCCCTCTCTCTCACCAGTTTGTACATCTTGTCTGTCACGGCGTCCACCACCAGGAGGCAGCATTTGTCTCCTTCCTGCCGGATCTTGTCCACCACCTGGTCGTGCGTGCACTGGCCCACCTCCTCCCCTGCCACGGCAACCAGCCGGTCCATTTCTTTCAGGCCAGCCCTCTCTGCGGGGCTGCCACGGTCTATGTCCTTGACGTAGTGACCTGTGAGGACAGAGAGAGTTCAGCTGAGTGACCCAACGACAGCTCTGTGGAAAATTCAAAGGAAACGGCAATGCGATTAACCTCCATTGCACCCATTGCTGTGCAGTGCCTTTGGGGATAAATAATGTGCTCGGGTATCAATAAAGCACACTTTATCAACCTCTCACTTACATAAGTGTAACTCTATTTAATCAACACACTGGAATGGAATGGAATGAATTAATCAAACTCTCAGTTTGGCACTGAGTGTGGGGAATTAATGGATTAGCCTACTGCCACCAAACTCACCTCTAGTGACACCTCTAATGTCCTCTAATAGCATTCATGTTTTCACAGACCAAAACGTGAAATCATACGACAGCAAAATCTTTGACACCTCAGGCTCACCTGCCATTTTGGGTTCTTTCCTGAGGAAGAAGCCGTAGCCGTCGGAGCCTTTGGTCAGCTCGGCGATACGGGGCTTGTGGGGGAGGTGCTTGACTGTGGCGAGGCCGGGTCCCAAGCGGATCTGTTTGTTTTTGTAGAATCTGTCTGTGTCGGCGTCCACCAGTAGGAACATGACATTGCTGCCTGAGGCTTTCACCTGCCAACCACAAGACAGCACTTTAGGACTTGCCATTGATAGGCCTACCAACCAGAAAATGAGCAGGTCTATTTGTTGAAATATTCTTGAAACATATTTAGTAACTATATATGGTGTTCATAAATGACACAGTGAGGGATATGATATTCATGTACCTTCTCCACGACTTGTTCATGGTTGGAATTCTCAACATTCTCCCCGTTGACCTCCACAAGGCGGTCATTCTCCTTCACACCTGCAGTATCAGCTGAGCCGCCACGGGAAACGTCCATCATGAACACACCACTCTGCCCTGAAAATCAAAAGGGAACACAGACTCATTTACCATTAAAGCCTTACAGGGTGTTAAAGCTAGTTTAGTTTTTATTTATTTATTTATGTATTTATTTATTTACTGTGCAGCAGTAAATCTAGCCCAAACATTTCTGAGCTCTAAGGAATCACAGTCCATCTTTTTCTTGCCTTTCACACTCTTAAGGGAGAAGCCAAAACCCGCCGTGGACTTGGTGAGGTAACATAGTTTGGGCTTGGAGCTAGAGCCGGCGACCCCGTTCACGGCGATCTGGCGTGGTATCTCTGCCAGGTCCCATCCCTCCTCTTTGGCCTGTTTGTACGCAGCCTCGCTGAGGACATGGAATGTCACCGACATCCCACTCTTCCTCACCAGATCTGCAACCTTCAAAACAGAAACGCCAGCCAGCAGCATGAACCACTTCCACCTTCGCAGACGCACTTTGGAGACTTTGTATAATTCCATTTGTTGAACATTTTTTATAGTCCCAGTGAACTCTACTCAGTCACAGTGTGTTTGTCTTCCAGATAAACTCCCCATGACCTCAGAAAAAGAGAGGGAGACTAGGGGAAAAGGAGGTGTCGGAGGCTGATGAAACACAGAGCTTTATACAAACCCAGGACACACTATGTAAGGCCATAATGTCGTAGAATGAGGACAAGTCCTCAACAAAATCTCTGTTACTAGTGAAGAACATTACTACCTCAGTTGTACCTGCTCCTATTTACTGAAGCTGGTTCTTCAAGAATCAGACATTAAAATATACAGTAGCCAGTAGAAATGATGATCTTTTCAACACTATCTTTACCCCTATATTTGGGGCTTATGCTAACCACTGCAGATGTCTGATGATCTTCTCTATTAGCAGGTACTCTCATCCTCCGAAGGAGAAGCCTACCTGAGCATGCTCTGTGTTGTCGACGAAGACGCCATTGACCCTGATGATGCGGTCTCCGTCCTTGAGGCCGGCGAGCTCTGCTGGGCCGCCCATGTCCAGGCTGCGGATTAGGTGGCCCTCCTCATCTTTCTCCACGCGCAGGAAGAACCCGAAGGTCTGGCCGTCGCGCTTGGACAGGACAATCACCCGTGGTTTGATCCCAGCCATCTTTTCTCACCTGGCTGAAAATCCCAACACTCTGCTTTAATGCACCGTGCACCGTGCAATGAAGGTTTTTTTTATTTTCACTTTATTTTTCTCTTTTTCTATTTAATCTCTCTCTCCCTTTCATTATCTTTATAATATATGTGTTGTAGAGTTCAATCTTGTCTCTTACCTGCTTCTTTGCTCTCTTTGTTGGAGTCTTTTTATGTCTCTTTATATTAGGCAAGGTACTCTATCTTATCAAACCTCCTATAATTTCATGAGTGTTAAATGATTTTATGGTACATGTTATCACCAATATTCCATGGGCAATATACTACACCGCCCAACAGGTTACATCAGGAAAAATATACATGAAGGAAATATACATTATGGGTGCCATTATTATTCCTTCAACTCTTTTGTGTCAATATGTATATAATGAAATCAATAGAGGCATAAAATAGTTGCCACCTGCAGTTACTGATATTTTGTACAGTGTAGATGTCAGCCAACCTTGTCTATGCTTGTCTTTCTGCCACAACAGCAGTGTTGGTATACACTTAATCTAGGAAGGCTGTAAACATCAACAGGCCTTGGAGGGAACCCTCGTTATGTAGCATTTTTATGGGCCCCTGGCCTTGGGAGTAGGCCCGTGGATGCCTCCGACTGTTATCAGCCTCACCAGCACGCGCACACATTAGCAGCACATCATAGGGCTAACGGGTTTAACTAGACTGGAACCTGCTGACAATCTGAGAAAACATTTAACTCGAGGCTCGTTAATAGTTAACGTCACATGTGCTGTGTTCTCCCTCTCTCTCTCTCTCTCTCTCCCTGAGGTGTTATGCCAAAGTGCAACAGAGAATATGATGCATGTACTTTGTCTCCACTATAAAAAAAAATCCTGCATTGTGTCACATCGCAGCTTTCCACGGATTGTGCAAGAGTGAATCACTGCCACTCTGCTAAGCCTCTTCTTTGATGGATACAAGTTTGCCTTATTCATAGCGTTGAAGAACTTTTGTTTTTGCATCAAAGTCCTAATATGTATTTATCTGGCATATACAGTACACAGCCCCTGGTGTATCTACCATTGTACAGTATCCTGTATGCTTTGAAATAAGATTATTGCACTCAGAAAAAAACAAACCTTATTTATAGTCCATGCAAATAACTAATTAATTCAATGTTAAAGTGCACAGCTGTATCTCTGTGTATTATACATATGAAAAATGGTAAAACAATGGAAACTATGACGATGGATAATGTTTCAAAACACTGCTATTCCACGAAAATTCATTGGCACTAATATACTGTATATAGCATTAACATGACAAATTACAAATTAACATGACAAAAGGTTCCCATTCTAGATGCATCTACAGTTTATTTAAGTCTGGCTGACAAAATATATACCGTATATAAATATATACCATATATATTTCTCCTCCCCTGTCTTTCCCTAAGCGTGACATCCTTGATAAATCAGAATGAAATGTATCACATCAGGCACACAATGCATAACATCACACACACACACTCTCATCCTTTATTTACACTGCTGGACACATCCAAGAGGAGTACTCACCAGCTCCTGCTCTGACCGTGTCCCGGACTGAAGGAGGTTGTCACCTGTCCCACCCAGGTGTTATCTACGTGTGTGAGACCGCGCACAGGGGACTTTGACAGGCCAAAGGTGGAGTTAAAGGCTGAGTTATTCAACCGCACTTCTCACTACGGGCCCAGAGTGTGACTGTATTAGTGGGATCTCCACTCTTCTTATGAGGACAGAATCATAAACCCATGCTTCCACGGCTCCATGTTTGGGGGCAAAGGTGAGACCCTTCAGCTGGGATGGGCTATTACTGACATGAGGCTCTCACCAGCCAGGCCCTGTGCTGTTGCCCCGATGCCAGTGAAGTGCGTCAGCTTCCTAGATGGAAGACAACAACACAAACAACTTGCATTTATATAAGTCAAGTCGAGGCGAAGCAAGGCAAGGCAAGGCAAGGCAAGTGAAGTCAAGGCAGGTCAAGTCAAGTCAAGTCAAGTCAAGTCAAGTCAAGTCAAGTCAAGTCAAGGCAAGGCAAGGCAAGGCAAGGCAAGTCATGTCATGGCAGGATTATGTTATTATTAGGTGTCATTCAATGTGCTTTACATAAGGAAAAGCAAAGAGTAAAAGTAAATAAAAGCATTAAAGGGCATAATAGCATAATAGTTAAACGTAGTTTAAAAAGTAAAGTACATAATAATTAAAAAGAAAACATTAAATATACAAGGCAGAATAATTAAACGACAGATTCAGAATTTGTAACTCGGTGATTTGTATATCACTCAACACTGATATTCATAATGTGTGCAAATTACTCCACTCATCAGTGTACTGCATGATATGGTTTGTTGGCCTTCTTTTTATGTACAAAGAGAAATGCACTGGTTGATTCTTGTATACAAGGCAATTATTGGTCACCTTACTTTTTATGTCTGCACTTTTACTGGTAACTGGTAATACAATGTACAATTTACACTCTAGCAGCCCTGCATAGCTATTATTGTTATTATTATTATTAATAATGTAATGTACCTGTATATTTCTGTTTGATGTTCCTGCAGTAAGTTCAGAGTTTGGCAAGGCAGCCTTTAGTTACAGTGCTCCAGTTGCATGGAACAAACTGCAGTAACAGAAACCGGAGTCCTTCATCTCATTAATAGAGTTTAAGGCATTCCTTAATCAGTTCTATCAAGCTAGTTGTTCTTGAAAAAGGGATAACAATCCCAATGTGTTCTTTTTTTCCTGGTTAATTAAAGGTCAAAAATTGCAGTAATCAACCCTGCTGGAGATAAATGCATCAATGAGTTTTTCTAAGTCATGTTTTGACATCAGACCTCTAAGTTTGGCAAGGTGTTTTTTTAAGGTGATTGCTTTCATGTGGCTGTTGAAATTTACATCACTGTCAATTTTGACACCAAGATTTTTAACAGCATCCTTTGCTTTGAACCCTTTTATGTCCAGGAGAGTAACAAGCCTTTCCTCTTTTTGACCAAATATAGCGCTTTATCAAGGCACCCAAAGCGCTTTGCGCTTAGTCATAGTCTTCTCTTTCATGAAAATGCATGTTTTGTTTAGTGTGGTGTTTAGTGAATCATTTCTATGATTATTTATCTTTTTATACATACATTTAAACATGTAAACCAATTTAAATATACATCTGTGCCTCTTTAAGGATGGAGAACACTGTGTTAATTAATTATCTAATAATCCTAAATACACAGTGTATTCCACGCAGAGAGTGTGTGAAAAGCCAGGGAAAACAGTGGGACAATAAGGTTTTTTTTTTTTCACATCCAGTTCTCACATGTAGTGGAGGTCTGTTGAAAACACAAATGAACTCCAGTATGTGGTTATGGGTAATTGCGTGTGTTTTTACCCTCAGTTCTGCCTCTGACGTGGGGGAGCCTAAATGCCTTGGTCAGAGCTGGCTAAGAACTGGTCTTTGGTGGATAACGCTGGTTCCATCTACCTCGACCCGTCCTCGGCCTGAGGATGTGTCCTCTGACATGGACCAGTCATCTGGCAAATTTGTATCTACAATGCTCAGAGTATTGTCCCCGCATGCATATTTAGTAATGTGATATTTGCAGAGGCGGACAGAGTACACAGCTTCATTACTTGAGTAAAAGTACAGATACCCTTTGCTAAATTTTACTTAAGTACAAGTAAAAGTACAACAGTCAGATGTCTACTTAAAGGGACACCAGGCAAGCTTGATGCTTTTTCTCTACGAAACTCCCCCTCGCTCGGTCTGAAGCTTTTTTGCTTTTCTTTGCATCTTCCGTCAAGGGTTTTCGCTGCTTCTTCACCGGCTCTGCCATTATACACGTTTGCAACAATCGCTAGAGTTTCGTTAGCCTGCCTCTGTGCTGTATGCAGGATGTAAACTGATCCTGCTTCGGTCGGCGGGTAGGACACACCGAACTTGCAAGTGGGATATTCTTCTTACAGGCAGTAGGGGCGGGCGAGAGAGTCTTTATTCGCCCTGTAATGAGTCATTTAACTATATACCAACTTACGAAGATGATTAATTAACACGAAAACGTTGCCTGGTGTCCCTTTAAGTAAAAGTACTGAAGTACTTGTTTTTTAAAAAAAGTACTTGAGTATCAAGAGTACAAGAGTAGCCTACATGTTCTAAATATTGCATTACCACTGCCACAGTGCTTACATTTACAGAAACGTCCTACATGAAGTTATGAAAAATGTTAATGTTAATACCTTGGAGAATGTAAAAGGAATTGAAAGTAAAATCAAGTCATTTTCATCTTTTTACCATGTTGCCAGGGATGGGCAGTATTTCTAATACATGTGTTTAAAACACGTATTTCAAATACAAAATACTATTTTGTAATTGAAACACTTGAAGCGAAAACTATCATTAACTTGTTCAGAAAATTGAAATAGTCTGGCGAGGTGGGGCCACAGGTTGGCACATTCCCGGGATGGACCTGCTGCGTCTTCATCCATTGTTTCGTCCATGATTTCGTCTCTTATCTAAATAACCATGGAGTTGACCATGGAGTTGACTTTGGCGGACAGCTGAAGGTGATTGCTGATAGGCTGTCCCAATCAGTGGCGCCTGCACAATCCAATCACGTTTGAGAGGGAAACAACAAATTGAGGGTTTCCGAGATTTTTATTTATTATTATTTATAAGTATCGGGTACTCACAGTTATGGATAGAAATGTAGTGGAGTAAAGAGTACAATATTTGCCTCTCAAATGTACTTGAGTAAAGTCATGAGTACTTCCCAAAAATGATACTCAAGTAAAGTACAGATCCCTCAAAATTGTACTCAAGTACTGTACTCAAGTAAATGTACTCCGTTACTGTCCGGCTCTGGATATTTGTAAAGCTTTTCTTTGGATAGTAGTGATAAATAAACGCACACTGTATATATTCTTAATTTCATATCAAGGCTGAATTTAGTATTAGGCAAAACTGCTTAAAATATATGCAAATATGTATATATTTTGACATTTCCATCCATGTTAGGCTTTCATGTAGGAACAAAGTGTTAATTATTAGATTATGAGTGGAAAATAATAGTACCCCATGACTTCACACGTGTTCCTTTTTTATGGTCTTGATAGAGAGACTGAAGTGGACAACAAATGGACAAACTATTTGATTGTGTGTGTGTGTGCGTGTGTGTGTGTGTGTGTGTGTGTGTGTGTGTGTGTGTGTGTGTGTGTGTGTACTCATTCAGGTGTAAGACTAGGAGACTGTATGTCTGAGCTATCATTTGGATACTGAACTGATGGATACAAGTAGACAGACAGTGGCAGCTACCCGGGACCTAGAGGAGTCTGTGTTTATACAGACTGTTCTACCCACTGGTCGTGGAAATGCACCACCTAACCAAATACTTTTAAAGCCTAACACACAGACACACACAGACACACACACACACACACACACACACACACACACACACACACACACACACACACACACTTACACACACACACTTGATTTTTTGGAATGACCAATGCCGATTAAAACAACACAGCATCCAAATATTTGCAAAGAATTTGATGTTTCACCTGACAATACAAACATCTTGTGCTAATAGTAACAACCACTGATGCAGATTTCTTAGAGGTCTTTTTACTCAGTCCAGCAATTTGCAAGCCTCTGATGCAGAGTCTGTGAACATGTCCTTGACTACCATAAATTAGGATAATCAGTTAATCAGTTTTGTGCTGTAACCACACACTGCTAAAGCATTTATTTGTTAATGGCTGGTATTTTAACATTTTCTCAGAAAAAAACATCAAAGCAACAACCTACTTCCAAAATAAGAATGTTTTTAGAAAGTCAATTGTCTGAGCTACAACTATGCCTAGGGAATCTCTAAGGACACCTAAGGACACCTAGAGCTTTTTTTTGGGGGGGGGTGCTGACTCTAAGGGCCCAGCACTGACAGGGGGCCCCCGGAAAGCTCCTAATATATTATGGAATTGGAATTGAGAATCAGAATTATTGTCTGTCATAGGGCCCAAATTTTCTAGCAGCAGCCTCGCACACATAAAATATTACATACAATATTTGAAGATCTGTTGCCATTTCATGAGTTAGTATGCCCCACATCTCAATTAGCAAGAAAATATTTGAAATTTACATGAAGTGCAACATGCATAGGCTACTATCAAAATGACATGTAGATACATAGGCTAATAGCGGAAAATAATTTATAAAGAGAAAACGAGTTTTGAGTCTGCACTCACTGCATGCCTTTTGTAATATGAGGCTGTTGTGTCTCTCCTTTCAGTTCAATGACATGAGGACGTAAGCTCTATAGGTTAAGACTGGACTTTTTGGTTTGCTTCTCTAATCTGACAAACACAGTATTCAGGCGCAGAACGAGACGATGAGGCAATTATTCAGTGTAGAAACCTTTTAATCTGGACCGATATCATTAAGTTCTATGATAGTTGTGTTGCGTTCAGTCCAAGATGGCGGAGCTGCAGCTCGGTTATGGGTGCGTTTGTTGCAATGGGACGTTCTTTTGAGTTTCGCCTCTTGTTACTTCTATACTCTTTGGCACAGGTGTCACCTGTGAATTTCAGCTTCTAATGCATACAATGTGGCGCTCCCCAAAACTACACATCCTGTTTAAGTGTTTCCCGTGTGTCAAAATAAAAGTCACAGCCATATCTCATGATTTGCGCATTATATCTCCAGAACAGCTTGACGCATATGCTTCAAATTTGGTACAAGTGTTTGTATGGACTCAAAGATGAAGTGAGTTGATGTTGGAGGTCAAAGGTCAAGTCCATGAATACTCTGATTGCGATATCTTAAGAATGCCTTCACACACATGCCTGAAATTTGGTATGAGCGTTTGTATGGACTCAAAGATGAAGTGAATTGATGTTGGAGGTCAAAGGTCAAATGTCAATGTCAAACACCTTGAGTGTTATATCTCAACGCCTTGACACACAAGGTTTTTTGGTACGAGGGTTTGTATGAACTCAAAGATTAAGTGATTCAATGATTTTTTTTTCCAGGAATCTCCCCTCCAACATTAAGCCAGCAGCTTTCCATCCACTATTGTAATTCCTCTGGCATTACATTTCTAGTTTTACATTTGATATGGTTAACAAATATAGATGGTTAACAAATAATATGTCCAAGATAACCCATGAAAATAATCTTACATGCCTTTTATACAGCTTTAAAGGGCTTAAACAGGCTTAAAATGGTCAGAATGACATGACTCCCCAAATGAATCCTCATCTGAGAAGTTAATTATTTATGTATGCATAACATAAATATTTTTTAAAACTTTTGGAAGAATCACTTAATAATTTTCAAAAGACAGTTTATTTCTAAAATGTCAATGTCAATGTCAATGTCGATTTTATTTATATAGCACATTTACAGATGGCTTAGCCGCACCAAAGTGCTTCACAGTAAAGTGCAATAAATAAATACAGGAAGGCACAAAAACAAAAAGGGCTACAGTTAAAATAAATTAAGAAATGCAGAAAAAGGAACATTTAAAACTAAACACTGGGGCATAAAGGGAGACACTAGCCAAAGTGAAAAGAGGTGGGTCTTTAAAAGGGACTTTCAGACATTCAGAAAAACATTCAGAGACTGAGCTGAACGGATGTGGAGGGGGAGGCAGTTCCAGAGTCTAGGGGCTGCCACTGAAAAGGCTCTGTCCCCCCTAGTTTTCAGCCTGGCCCTGGGTTCTTCCAGCCGCAGTTGGCTGACCGTACTGTAGAGCTCTGGAAGGGGAATGGTGGTGGAGAAGATCAGACAGGTAGGTGGGGGCCAGACCATGGAGAGATTTGTACACAGACAAGAGGAGTTTGAAATTGATGCGGTAGCGGATGGGGAGCCAGTGGAGTGAAGCCAGAACTGGGGTGATATGTTCGCGTTTTTTAGTGCAGGTGAGGAGTCGGGCGTTTTTGTGTTAATTACTCATCTTTGTAAGTCGGTTTATGGTTAAATGACTCATTACAGGGCGAATGAAGACTCTCTCGCTCGCCCCTACTGCCTGTAGGAAGAATATCCCGCTTGCAAGTTCAGTGTATCGTACCCACCGACCGAAGCAGGATCAGTTTACATCCTGCATCCACAGCACAGAGGCAGGCTACCGAAACGCTAGCGATTGTTGCAAACGTGTGTATAATGGCAAAGAAGCAGCGAAAACCCTTGACGGAAGATGCAAAGAAAAGGAAAAGAGCTTCAGAACAGAGGGAGTTTCGTAGAGAAAAAGCATCAGGCTTGCCTTGGCTTAAGGTTGAGGAAGTTTGCACCCATCCATGCCTTGATGTCAGCAAGAGAGTCACGCAGTAGATGGAGTGCAGCCTGCCCATCAGCCTTAAGGCGGATATACAGCTGGACGTCATCTGCAAAGCAGTGGAAGGAGATGTTATGTTTTGCCAGGATATCCCCTAGGGGTAAAATGTACAGTAAAAAGAGGATGGGACCCAGAATAGAGCCTTGAGGGACCCCGCAGGTGAGGGGGGCAGGAGAGGAGATAGAGTCTGGACAGAGAAGCTCCTATCGGCCAGGTAGGACCGGAAGAAATCCAGGGCTGAGTCGTTGATGCCCACATGATGCTCGAGCTGAGCTAGCAGGATCCTGTGATCCACCGTGTCAAAGGCTGCTGTTAGATCTAAGAGCACCAGAATCACAGGGCTACCTGAGTCAAGTCAAGTCAAGTCAAGTCAGTTTTATTTATAAAGCGCATTTAACATGCACATAGTGCAACCCAAATCGCTCCAACAAACAAGACACATAACAAGCAAGACAAACGATGCCGGATGGAGCGGCGTAGTCGCCAGCGTGCCCATGACATCAAGACATGACAAATACATTTAAAAAATAACAAATACAAAAAATGTTGGATGGAGCGGCGTAGTCGCCAGCGTACCCGTGACACCAGACATACAAGACAGACAACAAAACAAATAAACAAATAAAAAGTGGGAAAAAAAAGAAAATATATTTAAAAAGGGGGAAAGGTGATGTTAAAATTAGTCCAATTTCCAAAAACAGCTGAAAATGTCCAAGGCTAATGATGATCCGTGAAAACTGCACAGAGTGTCTTCACAACCGATGCAATGCCAACAAAGTTCTTTAACGTTAGCAAATGATCAACCCGGTGAATTCACTGGCAGTCTGGAGATCACGTTAACATTAGGCCTTGTAGACTGCAGTCTGGAGATCACTGGAAGAAGTAGTGGGCGATCGTGTAGATCCGCAACTCGGTGGACTTCTAACAGTGACCGTCTGTTAACGTTACTCCGTGAGACTGCAGCTCCTCACCGCTAACGTTAGTCTGCAGTTGGCATGGCAGTTCGCAGGTCAGCAACAGCTCGGCGGCCATTGCAGATCTTTCGCAGAGTAGCTGGCCTAGGTCCAGCTGTCCTGAGAGATCCCCTCGACCAGACAGTGAAGTGCACCGTTCACAGATGAATGGAAGGATGTCAGAGGCCCAGTTAGTCTGCAGTTGGCATGGCAGCTCGAGTCAGTGGCTAGGAGCAGGTCATTGAGGACTCTCAGGAGCGCAGTTTCTGTGCTGTGGGCTGTTCTAAAGCCAGACTGGAACTTCTCATAAATGTTATTTTTGGATAGGAAGGATTGCAGCTGGACATAAACCTCTCGCTCAAGGACTTTGGATAGGAACGGTAGCTTGGAGATAGGCCTGAAATTTGAGAGGATGGCGGGGTCGAAGTTTGAGAGGATGGCGGGTCGAGGTTGGGCTTTTTTAGTAATGGTTGCACCACAGCATGCTTGAAGGCAGCCAGGACACAACCAGAGGTGAGGATGGTGTTTATCAGCAGCAGGAGGAAGGGGGCAACTGTGTCAAGTACATTAGCATCCTTGAGTAGATGGGGGGTAGGCAGTCAGAGGGGCAGTTGGAGGGCCGCAGATGTGAGGGAGGATAGGGAGATGGGCTCATGACCACATGAGCAGAGATCAAGCCCTAAATAGGGACACAACTCATTGACCAAATGTTATGCCAGTGTTGGCGTTAGCATTAGCCAATGTAGAACCATTAGCTGGGTTCCAATTATCAAGCTAAATCTAGGCAAACAAAGGCATCCCTAGGCTAATTGTGTCCCCACCTGGGGTGTGTATTTGTGAATCTGTTCGGGAATAACATTAGAAGGTACAAGGTGCTAGAGAGCAAATATACATTCAGCCAGCTCAAAAAGCGTAAAAATGCTTTGTCTTCCAGAGAAGTATACACTATAACTCCAGCTGTTACTTGTCAACCAAAGGCCATCTTAGTGCCAAAAGTTAACTAAACCAATACCTGTGGTGAACTTAGCATGGGAAATAACACAGGAAAAGTGGGCTGAGCATGCAATCAAACTGATGCTTCACTTCAGCCAGAACTGTCTGACCCACCTGCTATACTCACTCCTTCCTCTCTTTCATGAAAAAGCTGCCAGCTTTGCCATGGTCAGACATGACATGAATGTTGTAAAACAATTGACAGGCTACTCGTGGTTGGGTTACAATAGCATCGGCTCAGTGAGATTTGTTAGAGGTAGAATTTGTCTCAATATGTGCTTGACCTGAAAGTCGTTTCTTACCCTGAACACCTTGAATGAGCTACTCCACATACATAATATACTGCTCAAAAAAATTAAGGGAACACTTCAATCATACACTGGATCGGTACTCTGACACTGTTCTGGATCTGAGCACAAGTAAAACTTTTAAGGCGAGTGTTTTATTTTGCAAGAACTGTCAGACATTCTGTGAATGTAGTTTGAGAATGTAGAAAAGGGTGGAAGGTTTCAAAAAATATGTTTTAACAATTGTGGAAAACTGTAAGTGTTCCCTTAATTTTTTGAGCAGTGTACACTACCGGTATGTATAACTTTTATTTTCCTCCACTAGAGGGCATTACTACGACGCTCCTCACACGGGCACACCACACACCATTCATAACTTTCTCTGTTGGCGATGGGTAGGGGAGTCCTCCGAAGTCATCCCTCCCTCTTCAGAGCATCTCAGCAGACCCTCCAATCCTCATCATCCTGCCTCCCAGTTCTCCCACATATTTGACTACCCCAAGAGTCACCAGCCGCACACTAGGCGCGTAAAATCTGAGGTATCTTTCTGGTTTGAGTGGCTTTAGGCATAAAACGCAACATACTTTTTATGTGGTCTGACTTTCTTTAGACATATTGTTTACTCTTTAGCACTTCCACATAATTTTAGTATTCATCCCAATCTGCAAGAAATCCAAGAGTTTCTGAAGGTGATGGCGTTATTAAAATAGCCCAGTGATGGACCAAAAGTGAGCGAATGGGATACGTTCATCAGGACGCGTTTCAGTAATAGGTTCGAGGTGTAACATTTTTCCATGTTACAAACTGGTCACGGCGAAATGGACACACCAAAGCAAAACGAGACTTTCGCGCTGTTTGGATGTTTGTGGGAGCAAAACGATAAGTCTCTGAACGGGTCTGCGAACGTCAGTGTGGATGTCGGTGACAATGCAACCACCTGTGGGGACGCTTCCTTGGCTCCCAAAGCAGCACAACCGCGTCAGAAAGGTAATGGGCATTTGGCTTTCATTTCACTTTATTCTTTACAAAAAGGAACATTGGCATTCGCTTTTCCAGAAGTCGTGTAGCGCGTGCGGTTTGTTTTTAAATTCAATAGGAAGGCCAGTGCTACGCCTCTCATCTGTCATGCTGTGTACCCTGAAGTGTCACTCAAGTTATATGATGCGTAATGTTGATGCGGAACTGCTGGTTTTATACTTAATACTGAAGCATTTACTTACAAAGTAGTTAAGACTCTGCTGTCAGCTTGAATGTGGATTGCTGAGCTATGATAATTTTGAGTCAATAGAGAATACTGGCCTGCCATAGAAAATCATTCTTAAAGGTCACCCATCTACTCAGATGCAGATGTTATCCATGGTTTCATTCAAACCATTTTATTGTTTGCCCATGATTTTTGCTTTGGAGTTGATCTCTCTCTCTCTCTCTCTCTCACTCTCTCAGGCACACACACACACACAGCTCACACTAAGGCAAATGTGGGAAACCATTAAGACATTTCAGTGATACAGACTTATTTACCTGACAAAATAAATGAAACGTTGATCTATCTGATCCAATATTAGACATCATTATCCATTGTGCAGTTGAGTCGAAAAGAAACAAATCACTTTGAACCTAAATTCAGTTTACTCCATCTGCTGTCAATTAGGAGAGCACTGATGGCAAGTTATTGTGCTATATGGTTCTATTACTGCACACTTCAGCCTTCCTAATAGATATCAATGACCTGTCGCAAAGCACTGTAGTGTCTTAAAATGGGCTCTGATGATGGTGAGATCTAGCATATAGACCTATATTCTGGAAATAAAATACCAATCCCATTGCAATGTGACAAAACATTTTGCTCTGCTTTTGCTGCGAGGAGGAGTGTGACCACCCAATTATTTTGACCCTTGCAGGATATGTCTGCTCATTCTTTGGAAAGCTCATTAAATGTGACATAGAGGATTCCCCTCAAAGCCATCTGTGGCATGCCCATATGATTGAAAATGCCAGAAAATTATTACTGGAAAGGCACAAATGGCATTTAAGTTGAGTCAACAAAGGCATGTTTACTTCACTGGTGGGATTTGAGGCCAAGTGCATAAATGTATTGAGATTACATGGAGCATCAGCTCAGAGGAGGCCATGTACCATGTTATTTTAAGTCATTATCCCCTGGCACTGTTGCTTGTCAAAGTACAGTCAGTGAACTGGACAAAGCAGAAAAGTCCGGGAGGCCTAGTCTAAATATAGGAATACATGTGATAGATGTGTGTGTGTGTGTGTGTGTGTGTGTGTGTGTTCGTGTGCAGACATGTGTGAGATTCTGTGTGCAAGTGTGTTATTCTTTGTGTGCAAGTGTGAGCATTTGGTAAGGTGTGTGTGTGTGCGTGTGCGTGTGTGTGTGTGTGTGTGTGTGTGCGTGTGCGTGCGTGTGGGTGGGTGTACATACCACAGACAACCTGATCAGATGGAAGAATAGCATCCCCTTCCTTTCTTCAGGAGGTACTAGCCTTCCATTCTTAAAGGTGAAGTCAGCGATCGATTTCAAGCCCATAACATTTTTTTGTCACATTCAGCAAACATCTCCTGTGAGTACACTGGAAATAATAATAATAATAATAATAATAATAATAATAATAATAAACAGTTTAGGCAGCCAAACAAAAACGAAACACTGTGTGGTGGAGATGCAATGGGATGGGAATACTGAAGGGAGGGGTGAGTTACCTCTCTGGTGTGTTTTGTTTGATTAAAATATAATGTACCTTATTTTGAACAAAAGCGTCTGCTAATAAATTTAAATATAAACATAACCATAAACAGATGCAACGTCATGCACAATCGCTGACTGCAACTTTAAGCATGACTGTCTCCTATCTGAGTAAAACATGGCTGTTTTATTCATATCTGTTAGCTTTTCCCTCACGTTGTTAAATCACTTCTGTTTACGGCGTCATTTTCTCCTCTCCATGCTATACTCATCCATCCACTTTGTGTCTTCTGGATGTGAAGCTGCATTTGCTCGCATACCATATAGATCCAACACACTTTGTTTACCTGAGTTCACTTAAGTGATTTGTATTGGTGCCTGAGATTATACACTAATGTTGTGGGAGCTCTTACACTGCAGTCGTGTTAGTGCATTAGGTAGGAAGTCAATTTAATTTTGAAAGCTAATAGTTCCTTCCCCCACAGGGCACTCTATATGTTCCTCCCCCGTCTTACCTTTTCCCTGGTAGAGGAAGGTGTTAGCGAGATCAAGGTCCTAGAATAAAATCACATAAATCAACTGATAAAGGCAGTGTCCACATAAATAAATGGTCAATCCCCCTAAACCTTGAAGTTATGGGGCGTAGTATATTGTATCTGCATGTAGGAGGCAGAACGTTGTTTTGACCTTGCACGCCTATAGATATTCGTCCGCCACCGCCAGTGTTCTCCAAACCCAATATCATCACGAGTCAGGAACTGGCCTTTTCTCAGATTGTTGGATCAGCATTTAAGAGTAGACCCCGCAAAGAGATGGTTATCGATTTGCCACTCACAGGCCATCTCCCCATCACCAGGGGCGCCCATCACGCTCCATTTAGCATATGCTCTAGCTGCGGCAGCCGCTGAGGAGGTGTCAATCACTGCCCGTCTCCGCTGCTGCCGGCCATGGCGACCGGACCAGCCAGGACTCGGGCTGAAATCACCGGGTCTCAGTGAGCACTGCCAGAAAATAAACCAGAAAAAAAAAACTAATTAAACAACAGTAAACAAGTTGACACATCATTCTTCCATGGTCCTTGAGTGTCTGCTCATAAATATCAGTGAGCTGAAAGCAGTTAATTGGTTTAGAAAATTCCTCACATGTTAATGGCCAGATAGGGACTTTTCAGTGATTAATGGTCATTAGGAAGTCCTATCTTCTGTCTTCTCCATTTCACTCCCCACAGTTTACCTGACTCACAAGGAGGGGGTGCTACTAAAGATGCTGCTGGTCTGGTGCGCTCACAAAGGGAGCTCGTCATGCCTATGCTGTAAATTAAATAGCCCGCAACAGGCACTTTCCCTATCACGCTACACTGTTGCGTTTTAAAAGTGAAACTGAAGCCACTGTCTGGGTTTGCTGAAGTAACCTAGGTCCTAGGCTACAGGCTGCATTTATTACAGAAAATCAAGCAACATAGCAAGTAGGCCTAGTCTACACTATTTAGAGACAGGAGCTTAAGTTTACCGCGACAACAGCTGTCACCAATCTCACAGTCGTAGGCTGCGCCGTTGCACAGACTAAACGGTAAAAAAAAGTTATGAAAGCCTACTGGAACCTTCTGCCCTTTTGGATGTGTAGAGTTGTAGGCCTAGGTGCACTTAGTTGTTAGCGATTGACCAGGTTGCTTTTTTAAATTAAATGCGTTTGTTAGGCTAGCCGATTGTAAAAATAGGGAAATTAAAGGGCGTGCCGTGCCTATAGGCCTACATTACACAAACAATCTTAAATCGCGGAGATAACATTCGTTAGACAGGCAAAGCTCTCAGCAGCAACATGCATATAAGAGCCTTAAAGGAATTATCTAAAGTAAAATGCACTTTAGATCAATTTACAGATGATTGGGTGTTGAGTTGACATCAAAATCATGTCATTCGGATGTGTTTTGAGAAAGTTCAATTTTACCGTTTTTAGTCAAAACTCGTTAGCCTGGAAGTGACCAGGGCCAGTCATTTCGCCGCTACAAAATGCTATTTTTATACCTCTTCTACAGTTCCAAACAACATTACACTTACGTGGTAGTGAGTAGAGGGTCCCTAAAGCCAAACCGAAGTATCCCGAGGTCTTTATGTGGTCGGATAGAGAGTCCAGAATGAATTTCATCAAGCCAGTACCTTTCCGGAAATGTTGCTGCTGCAGCTGGCGTCTTTAGGGGAAAGTCCGTAGGAGTCGATTGCCGAGTGTGGAATAACACGCTCTGGAAATTCACAATTTCGTCGCCATTTTTACGACGAAATTGTGAATTTCCAGAGCGTGTTACTCCACACTAAAGTGCATTTTACTCCGGATAATTCCTTTAATAATGTAAGAGCACAGCTGGGTCTCGCGGACACTCGCGGTCGCGGTTAACATTAGGCTATATTAATTCAACAGTGACATGAAATGTTTGCTGAAATCACTTTACATTCCTACAGTGAAAATAGGAGTTGACTTGTATTGTAGCCAACTGTAATGATATTTTTCACAATATCAGAAAAATTATCTGACCCCCCCAAAACTGATATTTCTGTCTCTTAGGGGGGGGGGGGGGGGGTTACTGGGTCTTGTGCGTTTTTTTTTCTTTTTTTTTTTCTTCTTCTTAAGTTTTATTATTATTTTTCCCGTCTCCCTAATTTTTTGTCAGCCCTAGCGCCTAGGCCCTTTGAGACAGAGACACCGTTCCAACTTTAAAACGTCCGGTCAGTACCGGTGTAAGTTGGTCGTGAAGATGACGTCAGGTGGGCGTGCCGTTCGTCCGCCATATTGGATTGAACAGAAAGCGAAACTAAATTTTCACAGGTCACAAATTTGGTCCGAACGCCACGAAACTTGACGTACATTATCCTTGGACCAAGCCTCACAAATGTTAGCGGAAGGATTTTTGATTTTCGAAAGCGTTTGCCCGTCACAGCCAAACGAAATCGGCGGCGAAGCTCCGAAACAGGAAGTCGTCCATATCTCAGGAACACTGTCAAATATCGATACCAAATTTTGTATATGAACTGGGGACTCCAGTGTGAGGGTGCATAGGGAAAAAAAAAAAAAAAGAAATATTTCAAAAGTTTCCATCATTTGGCAAACCACCCACGGGTATTTGGTAACTCACACCATTCACCTTCTATCACAATGTCTCAGAGCAGACACAATGTCTCCAGGCAACCTTGCCCAATCATGAAATCCTCAAGGAGAACAGTAGCTATATATAGCTATAGAGTTGTTTTCACATTGACGGTATTCAAATTAAATTTTTCATTATTGTTAAATATCATGATGGGAGAGTATTATTAAAAATGTTACAAGTATGCAAATGCATATGTTTACGGGCATTTAGGTTTTACTGTGTTGTTTTGTTGTAAAGACATGCAAGGCATTCTGGGCCGTAATGAACAGTGGTCGGCAGCACTCCATAGGCTACGTATTAATATGAATAGGTGTTTCTGTAAATCTAGGGATAATAAACAGCTATCTCTGTTACAAAGAAAGACGAAAGAATAAACAATCAATGTCACGTTAATGTTAAATAGCCTAGAACTATCTGAACGCTAGGTGGCAACGTTGTATTACATTTCACTAGTGTAGCCTACTTGAAATACGGTGTGAGATTCCCAAGTAAGGAAGGTGCAAATATTATGTAATTTATCATGGGAAATTATTGGAAATGTTATTTCTTGTTTATTCTAATTGCAAACCACACACATCCATTCGGAATCACACGTACACATTTAATACTGAAAGACTATCATTTCGTTTATTTGATGTTGCCTTAGCAACACAGCCTTCAGAGCAAAGATTCTAGAACAGGGCGTCAGAGAGACACGTTTTGAGTTTGTGGCCAAGAACCTAAAATATCGGTTTCCATGTGCTGGATGGTGTGCGTCCTTTATGAAAGTAAGTGTTTTATACAGTTAACGTTACAGACATAATGAGTCATGTTGTAGTGGTCAACATAAATGTGCCCCTTCTGTTATTAGAATGCTAAGCGGAGAAGCATGCTAAGCAGAGATTTAGTATCATTAATTTCTTGTGTGGCTAGCTATAGGGAGGAGGAGATGTAGTGCTATGTTGCTAATTGGGATTTATGTTGTTTAGCGTAATGCCATGGTCATTTGATATGAGATGCTTGCACTCGTAACTTCGTCACGTGTAACTTTAGGACTGCTATTTTTTTTTTTACTAACAGTAATTCACGAAGCACTTTAGCCCTAAAAGTAGCACCTACGTCTGTGACGGCTTAAAAGAAGTGGCAAGGACTCCTAACGCGATGTTTTGAAATGCGTCTACTATTGTCTACAGGAGCTTCCAATCGCGAGGGAACTTGCATTGTAGGCATGCAATAACACCACCAACAACCAAAACTAGCCTACTCATTGTCAACATGTACATGAAATGTAACGTTTCATGTGGATCAAATTAAAATGTTTTCTTTGCAAACGTAAGCATAGGCATATGGTGACAGATTAATTTATTAATGCTGCTGTGTGAATCACGGTAAGCGCGAATGAAGTGGCCACTTCTTAATGGGACCCACTGTATGGAAGTGGGATAAGTAAAATAGAGATGTTTTAAATAAGATAAGGTTAATCAGAATTGGCAAGGACTCCTAACGCGATGTTTTGAAATGCGTCTACTATTGTCTACAGGAGCTTCCAATCGCGAGGGAACTTGCATTGTAGGCATGCAATAACACCACCAACAACCAAAACTAGCCTACTCATTGTCAGTCAACATGTACATGAAATGTAACGTTTCATGTGGATCAAATTAAAATGTTTTCTTTGCAAACGTAAGCATAGGCATATGGTGACAGATTAATTTATTAATGCTGCTGTGTGAATCACGGTAAACGCGAATTAAGTGGCCACTTCTTAATGGGACCCACTGTATGGAAGTGGGATAAGTAAAATAGAGATGTTTTAAATAAGATAAGGTTAATCAGAATTCTACTATATGCCCGCTTGACAACGGCAGAGATAGAACTGGCCTTTGGCCATAGCAACCATCCATTTAGAACGACTGGCCTTCATAGCAACCAAAGATCTGAGCTGTGTTGCAATGTGAGGCAAAGTATAGAAAGGTGATGAAACATACAGAGACAGGTCAAGAAATATAGTGCAATGTAGACAGTAGTATACAGTTGATTTACAGACGGTGGTTTAGAGTAATATGAAGTATTCCTTTATTCTGAGATAGGCTACATCAATAGGCTCTCAAAACAACCCCAGGCTCACAAAACAATCCCAAACAGACATACGGTCTTTATAGAGCAAATCCATATAGATTATTTGTCAAATAAACCAGTAAAACATAATTTGTGGGATGGAATATATAACATTCACACTCATAGCTCATATTTTTTTAAAATAAATCAGTGAAAAAGTATCCTGACAAACAAGTAGCTTTTTAATGCCTTGGTCATATTTCATAATTTCAATTCCTCTGTAGGTTACCTGATAGCCCAGTTTGAGAGGCGCAAGACACGTGACATTATTTATTTTTGCAGCCAATCACTGCTGTCATTTTATTTTATTGATTTGATCTCAGTCATAGAAGCTAAATTCGAAGGCAGGCCAAAGGTAAAATCCAACGAATCACATTCAACCCGCAAGCCAATAGTTGAATAGCCCTCTCCTAGAGCTTTTGGGATATTGCCACTGCTCCAACACTGAAAGGCACCGTTACAATGCCTGGATCAAGCCAGGTTCAGCATAGCGTATGCCACTGTCTGCTCACGTTGCTGACCGGACCAGGGCAAGCACACTTTCGCAGTTCCCGCCGGAAATGCAGTCTAGTTTTTTTAAAACTTTTTTCCAGTGCTGTATAACAATGTAATCCAAAGTGAAAATGGATTTGAACCATCTGTGTTGTATAGCTCCTGCTTGTTGTGTTAGGTCATGCCAGTTGGTGTTTCTTGCTCTTTTTAGTTATACATTACTGATAGCAAGGGGTTTGCCTATACAGAACCAAACAGCTAAGACTAGCTTTAGCTCACTGGATTCACATTTTATTCTGATGAAAGCACATGTGTCAGAGTGGTTTGTATGAGCTGACATCGACCCCCCCCCCCCCCCTCTCAAACTCTTTCAAAGTTGTTGCACAAGTAGGCATTTCGTCTGCAATCCCACCAATAAGCCAATGTTTTATGTGCGGTGTCTAACATTACAATCAACAACTCTCTCATGTATTTTTACATACAATTTCAGAGATTACAGAACTATGTCCATCCAGCCTGAACCATCTTTAGAGTAAATCCTATGCATTCTTCAAGGTGCATGTTTCATGAATTTGTGATGATAGTGTTGTATGTAGTGTAGGATCAGGGAACATTAATGAGACACCTTCAACCCTGGCCTATGCATTCAAAGGATAAGCTGCATACTGGGATTTGTTGGACTAATGGTCCCAGGGGATCATTTTAACTAACACCCCACAATCCTTGTCCTTACTCTTCACTAGATTTCAGTGAAACAAACAACAGCTAGTGGCACAATACTGAAGTGACTTACTTAATACTTAATTAATAAGCACAATGTAATCATATATGCTAGACTAGTGACATGCATCAACGTGTTTGAATGGTATGCTGTGTGTATACTAGTTAGGATACTAAACATCATAGTAGTTAACATTTGTACAGGATGATACCAATTTCATTTGTTGGTAACACTTTATATTAACTACACACAATCCATCATTTATTAAAGGGATATTCCACCATTTGGGGAATTACACTCATTTCCCACCTCATCTTGAGTTAAACAATTGATTTTTAAATTTCTCCAGTTCATCCAGCCGTTCTCTGAGTCTGGCTATACCACTTTTAGCTCCAGCCTAGCACAGATCATTGAATCGGATTAGACTAGCATTTTGCTAGGTAGCCTAGAAATCTAGACGCGCCCCTAGCGGCAGCAATTTACATTTGAACTCAGTGGTGGAGCAGGTAGGGACGATTTGCAAACCCGGACAGCAAAAGACTTTCGATGTTAATTGTTGGTCAGATTGATCAGTTTCCGTCAGACGCCCAAAATTCAACATCAATGGAATGAGTGGTGGTTGGTCTCTCAAAGTAGAGCGTAGAAAGTGTTCTATCTTGGAAGGGTTATCATGGTAAAGATGGGCTAAAAGACTGTAGACTGACGGAAATGTAGACTACAAAACATAAAGTCATATTCATGCACAAGCCAACTAATATACAGTAACATATGATATACTGGAAGACATCAAAGACAATTAGTTAATGTAGCTATAATGTTCCAAAATACGTACCAGCAATGTAGTATAACCTACAGGAATAAAATATTTCCAGCAACAGCCCTGTTTATTTTGTGTTGTCTCAGTTGTCCTACAGTGATTAACGTCTACGACAATCTAGGTATGCCTAATTTAGCTCTTTACACATAGGCTTCATTAACTGTTTGGTGCTGCTGTCAGTTGAGCATTGTATACTTTAAATGTAGCCTATTGAATAATTTGAAATGATACTTTGAATTCAAGCAGAAACTCTTCTTTAATAATTGCTTGTATAGCCTAGGCTACTTGAATATGGAGATCATGTGCTCCATGGCTACCTCTGATCAGTCAGAGTGATAGCCAATGAGGCCTACATCACTTTCAGTGCTCCATGACAGTTGAAAATATATGCATATTTAAGGGTAATGCAAATATTTTGTATTTAATTAGGTGTGCCCGACCGATTTGAGGGCCACTTGGACCAAATATGCCAGGGCCGATTTTTGGTCCCAGTCCGCCCCTGGCTGTGCCCATGGTGTTCCTTGATTATTCCATGTCAAAAATAGGAAAATTAGGAAATTATATTAAATAGGAAAATTACCGGAAATCGTAGTCACTTTTAAACATGATGCTAGCTGGCGAGAAGCTAATGGTCTAATCAGATTCAATGATCTATGCTAGGCTGGAGCTTAAAGAGGTATCATCAGACTCAGAGAACGGCTTGATGAACTGGAGAAAGGTAAAAATCAATTGTTTAACTCAAGGGGAGGAGGAAAATGAGTGTAATTCCCCAAATGGTGGAATATCCCTTTAAGCCATTGTTACTTATTAGTTAATGGTTTGTTCATCATTAGTAATTTATTGTTCATACATGTCAAGGTTTGTGACCTGTAAGGTTTGTAAAAAAGACATTAGGTTTCTCATTGATTGCATTAGGTGAGTTTAAATTGAGCATATACTGGGTAATGGTAAAAAAATGTTTTTCTTTAAAAATGTAAGATATGTCAGTGTTTCCCACAGAATTGAATTCCATTTGTGGTGGTTGGTTTGCAGAATTAACTTGAATATGACAGTTTTTTACAAATTAGCAGCGTGGTTATGATGCTAACCAGATTTAAGCACAATTTAGTACAACCTGGAAAATCATTGTGTGGTGGTCAATGTTGATATTGTGGTGGGCCGCCACAAAAAAGTCAATGTATGGGAAACACTGTATGTTTACAAAACTATGTATATGGAGTCTAAATATACTGTGGATAAAGCATTAAAGTAATTTTCATTGTGCCTACATTTAGAAATTGAGTTTTTTTTAAAAATATATATTTTATTTGAAGTTGTGTTGGCTGTAGATGGTGTGTGTTTTGTAGCATTGTGCCATTTAAGCCCACATTTAAAAAAAGTTAATTTATGAAAATAATCATCTGTAAAAAACAATGTATGATGTATTTATCTGTAGATTAATATAAAATGAATCACAAAATATTCAGGGTTTATAATTGACATGCTTAAAGGAGAATTCCGGTGTGATATTGACCTAAAGTGTATCGAAACATGATACCGAGTGTGAACGTATGTCTCATAGCCCATCTCGACTTGTCCCCTGCACTCCAAAATCTGGCGCTAGTTAGCCGATGCTACCAACATCTTTTTCAATAGTGGTGCTTCGGCATCGGGCTAGCCATGCAAATAAATCACTGTTTTACACCCATTTACGAGGCTCAATGTATCTCCACACTTCATTGGTACACAGTAAAATTGACAGTGTTATTAAGTGTTAATTTTTCAGAGACATATTTTTCAGTGTTCATTAGTGTTAATTAGTGTAACTTCGGGAGTTGTTTGAACAAACATGTACACACACGGTGTAATTAAAACTCACAACCTAGTGTTTTAAGTGGGTGTGAATGTACGAACTCTGGGGTGGAGTCATTTATACTTCCGGTCCTTCAGTTGAGATTTTTGAAAAGAAGATGGACGCCATTGAAGTACATCGTGGGATAGTAAAAGGTAAATTCATTTGTTCCCTATACTTCTGTAAGCTAGCATGAAAACTACGACAAATACACAATTAAGTAATGTCACATCACAGGTATATGTTTTCATACCAACGTGTTTTACCTACTATGAAATATTGGTGACGTTAGCTTGGTCGCTAGCTAGTAGCAAGGTCGCTAGCACTAGCTAGCTCAGAAAATTATTGGTAAAACATCCAGCAAGCTAACATAATTTCGGTGGGTTATAACCTTATCAAATTGAAATGGTTAAGTTTATGTTAATTTGTAATACTTAAACTGTAAACTGACATTAATATAATATTGGAGTCGACAACGTCTTAAAGTCCTTTCTGAAATTCGAAAAGGCGGTTGGAATTTGAATACCCACTGAGGGAATAGCTCTAACATGCTAACGTAGCCTAGCTGATTAACATTAGTTACAGCCAGAACTCCACTGTTCATAGCGATCTAACGTTAGTGTGCTGCCAAATGCTCACCTGGCACAAATGGATCTGTTGACTGACTAATTATAACAGTCTGTCGACTCATTGACGTTTGGTTGAACTGAACGCTATTGCTTGGTTATAAAAAATTGCTGCTAGCTAACATTAGCTGAGACCACGAGGGCATTCGTTTAACTGTTAGGCATTTGTAGCAAACAGAGGTGTAAGGTAACCGTTAGCCCTGTTGGTTTGGTGCAGTCTCCATTCTCTGTATGGCACTGGTATTAGTTTCTGTTAGAGTCTGTTGGCTTTATTTGGGTTAGATCAATTTCTTTGTTTCCTAACGTATAAAGGGTGCAGGTAAGCCAAAGAGTATAGAAGTTAGCTAGCTGATACTAATTTTAGATATTTGTAGAAATTGTGGTTCAATAGCTTGCAAGCACGTACGTGCATAAGGATATTCAGTCCATCAGGCATAACGTTACAGCTGAGCAGAGTAAGAAATGTTTATTCTCTGAAATTATGAGCAGTTTTTGTATGGATATGGTAAAATGTAGACGAGTTTACTGCCTAATGAAATTATTTAAGTTATTACCAGTCATGTTGCTTAAAAAGTAGGGATTATATGAACATATTTTAAGACAAAACACTTGCGGTTGAAACATTTGGTAACCTGTGGTAAATAATGTCAGAATAAAGTTTAGAAGTCCTTTGCTGGTTAGTTGATATACTGCTGATAGTCAAATCATTGTTGTTCTTGTATTGATGTAATCATTTTCTTTGTTTTAACAGGGTCAGCAAAATGCTCATCAATGTCCAGTACCATGGAGAAAAAAGTACCTCAAACTGCAGCCTGGTTTTTCCTTTCAAAGTTTAATTCGAGAAGGTGAGGTTTTATGTGGTTTAGCCAAAGTCCTTTTAGGCAAGTCCCTCCACTCGGCAGCCATATTGCAACGCTTTTTTTTTCTTTCTTTTTTCTAGCTTGTTTAGACTATGAATCAGCCTGACCGTAGGCATGTTTCTTAATGATTTCACACGCACACTTTGTATCCTGGCTGGAGTTAATGCAGATCCTTATGATCCTTTTTAAGAAATACATTTGAAATCAATCAAAGTTCAAAATCCCTGTGCACAGCCCTTTTGCAGGTGCTGATGGTGTGCAGTATAACTATTAAAAAGTCAAAAACTAGTATAAATCGCACACTGGAGGGTATATTTTGTTGACTTTATTTGGCGTGAAGGCTTTAGGTTCACGTTCAAACCTGATGAAGAAAATTGTGAAATGTGTTGTTCACGCCAAATAAAGTGGGTAGGGTTAAAAAAAAAAAAAAAAAAAGATTTTGTCACCCTTTAGTTGAATTAAGTGAAATAAAATCGGAGACCGAATTTCTTAAAGCAGCCCTTTAAGATTCCAATTTTTTTTTTCTTGTTCTTCAAACAAGGCACATCAATCCACTGGTGCAAAAGAAGAGAACACCTCTGCCATAGGAGATTCAGCAGAAAAAGGCTAAACAGGTGAGCATTTAAAATTAAAATATCACTAGGAGAAATCCTTGTCTGTCTCGTCTCCAAAATGCAGAAGCCTGGCTTTGTGTTCCGGTAGTGTCAAATCAGTGGGCACATTCAATCTTGCAGCTCTGCACAGATCTGGCTGAACGTAAAGTATGTTTATTAGATTCAGTCAGATCTGCTTGCAGATCCAGTGCTGCAAGATCAAAATCCCACTGATTTCATGCTACTAGAACACGAAGCCAAGCAATTTGCTTCCTTCAGATACAGGTCTTGTTATAATCTCTCTGTACACTTTCCAAGTTTACAATACTTCTGTTTGTCTGTAGAGATCCTCATCACACAACCACAGAAGTGTAATTATATTTTGAGCACTATCAGTGGTATTAAATAGCATTTGTTTTTTTGACGTTCTAGCTGCCCCCTTAGCTTTCTTGTTTGTACTCTGGATTTACACTTTTTAGAGGGTGCATGTAAGTTTTCTCTTTACAAGTGTATCACTGTTATTGTTTCTTTTTTTACGCATAGATGGTCCAGGAGGTTCTGGAGAAGAGTTAAATGGGAGAGGAAATAATGGAGGAGTAGTAGAGCACCTTGACACACTGTACAAGAAGGCATCTTCTGAATATCCTGGTCCATGGGTATGTTTTGTTTTGAATAAATTAATCTAATTGTATACAACAGTTAGGTCCAGTCAAACTATTAACTCTTTTCTGACTGAACGAGAGGGATTCCATGGGTGGGGTTCTCAGGATCTCAGGACATCCCTACTCAGACTTTTCAGTGGTAGTGCCATTTTTACCAATGATGATCCAATGTTATCGTTCCATTCATTCAAAGTGAGAGAACAGTGTAACATAACATCACAATTGACTGTTTGAGTGAGAAAAATAGAGTGCATGTAATAGGGTGAATAATGTAATGTGAAATAAAATGAAAAATCATTATTGTGCACATATAGCCTCACACAACCTGCCTGCAGAGTGACAAGAAAACCCTAAATTGGTGTCTTTTAATCCAGGTATTTGGTAGTAGAATTGCTGTGTAAAAACAATATTGAACTGGTGATTGTGGGGTTGATAAATGCTATAAGGCAGAACCTTAGCTGTAGGGATATCTATTACCAACTACACAGTGGCTCCATTTTCAAAAAACTCCTGAAGACCCAGCTCTTTAGAGAACATCTCCTCTCATAGCACTACTTACAACAAGTCTTGCTGATCCTAGTACTTACCACCTGTCTTGAACTGACACTCAACTGTTTAAAAACAGCACTCACTGATGCACTTATTCTTACTGTACTCCACTGTTTTTAAATTGTCCTAAAATTGTTGAGAGAATTGCTTTAAAACTTAAACTGCTACCATGTTAGTCGATTTGGTTAAAAATATGTTAGCCAAATGTAATGTAATATTACTTAAGCATATTTTAGTGGCAAGAAGCGTTAAGTCTATATTTTATCCATAATCCATGTTTAATCACTCTTCCATTTTATAGCTTGTAATGTTGTCTGAATATATCTGATATCATTTTCCTATTGTTTTTAGGATACCAGTACGAAGTCAAGGAAAAAGATATGCACTCAGCATTGTGACTGTTTCCTAATCTCAGGGATCCTTACTCCACCAATGGCTATGTAAGATTTTACTCATTTCCATTTAAGGTTATATATAATAATAATGTTCAACTATTGATCTGGATAATCATAGTTCTTGCCCACATTATTTTGCAGGAACACTTCTACGATGCTGGAAGAGGGACGGGCTATCTGGCATGGCGCCTAAAGCAACGAGTGTCGCAGCGTTTGGTCAAGAACAGCTCGGGAGCCTTGGAATACATGAACACCATGAGCTTTTTAAGGAGGTAGACTTTCTAATGAGGAGACACAGCACTCAAAAAATCCTCCATAGAAATGCATGGGGTTAGTTTGTAACGTATGGTGTTGTCTACATATATCACAACCCCTCCGTGGCAAAACGTGGACATGTAAATACATTGAGCCAATCATGTGGTGTGTTGTGAAGACATTGATTGTGCCAATCATGTGTTGTGATCTTGCCGCTGGAGCAAGATTGGTGTTGTGAAGCCTGCCGAAAGTGCCCAAAATGCGTTGCAATATGGCTGCTGAGTGGAGGGATTTGCCTAAAAGGACTTTGGGTATACCCACATGTAACATCACTTCATGGTGACATCTGTCTTGCTTATGGAAAATTGGCCCATTATTGCACATCTCTAGTAATAGGTTTGAAGCAAAACACAAGTTTGTGAAATTGTAAAAAACTCTTGATTATATTGTTTTATTTCTTGTTTATGAAATGTTTACTCAGTGTTGCAGAGCATTTTCATGCATATGTGGTTATGGATTGTGAGGTACATTGTTTTATTGTTAAAGTCAATGATTTGTATGAGTATAAGGCCTTTGCTCAACAAAATGCTTATGGACCAAACTTTGACATATATATTGTACCTCTGCACATTGATTTGAGCCATATCATGGCAAATGTTAATAAAAAAAGAAAAGTAATTAATTTGCTGTGGTTTGTTTAATATGTTTATTTTGATAAATATATGGCTCTAGAAACTAATTAATTACTCCAATAGAGTTAATTATGAATCACTGATGGAGTTAATGATACACTCCAATAGAGTTAATTTTAACTCTGATAGAGTTAATTATGAAACACTAGGCTAGTGTTAATACGGCAACACTATGGCAAGTGTTATTTTAACACTGATGAGTGAGGATTATATAAACTCTGGAATAGTGTTAAAATTAACACCCATAGAGTAAAATTAACACTGGCCGATTTACTGTGTAGACTTCCGAGGGCCCTGACATTTAAAACGAGACATTGAGAACTTTGAAAAAGCACTGGTAGTTTACTTACAAGACGATTTATACAGACAGTATCTTCACGAAGTTTAGCGTTTGCAGCCATCTTGAATTTAGTCACGATAAGTCGAGCAACGAGTAAGAATGAACAGCTATGATAAGGGATCAGATTCCAAAAATAATTCAGTGGAAATGCATGGATTCCAGTTGCTGCTAAGAAACTGGAATCCATGCATTTCCACTGAATTATTTGGGAAGTCTACCAATGAAGTGTGGAGATACATTGAGCCTCGTAAATGGGTGTAAAACAGTGATTTATTTGCATGGCTAGCCCGATGCCGAAGCACCACTACTGAAAAAGTTGTTGGTAGCATCGGCTAACTAGCGCCAGATTTTGGAGTGCAGGGGACAAGTCGAGATGGGCTATGAGACATACGTTCACACTCGGTATCATGTTTCAATACACTTTAGGTCAATATCACACCGGAATTCTCCTTTAATTCTTTCATGTATCTTTCAGTAAGGCTAATGGTTTGAATGTGAGATTGTTTGTGCGCAAGCTCTTAAAACTAATATTTTGATTTGAATGGAAATAGTAGGAATTGATGAAGTATGAAGTTTGTTAATACACACAAATCAATTAATACATGTATCTCTCATTTGGCATAATAGTTATGTAGTTACCAAGAAATTGCAGAAAAGTGTTGATTTCTGAAGGGTCCCAAAAAAGTTTGGGGTCTTTGTGTGAGGTCCTCCAAGACTGCATAAATATGGATGGGACTAACTCAACACTGTCAAATATGACTGGTACGCAATAAAACATGTCATGGAAGTAACAAAGTGCTTGATTGGTTAAGGTAATGAGTAGCAGAAACTATGTTTTTCTCTTTTTTAATTTGACTTCAAAGTTGAAAGTGGGCTTAAAGGGTACACTTACCCTAGTCAGATGGCAATGAGATAAAAACGTATACATGCTAACGAATGACCGAATTCATTTTTCTACCTTAAGTGTTATTTAATTATTCACATTTAATTTATGCTGTCTAAAAATTAACAGAAAGACTTGATTGATTGCACCTTAATTGTACCGTAATGCATTTCCAAAGCCTGAGCATTATGTATTTAAGCGCATTATGTATTTAAACGCATTCCATTTGATTGTTGGGTTATTTATTTGGGGTATTTGCATGGCTTCTTTGCCTGCTTATTAACTCCAGTTAGGAATGATTGGGCTCAACGTGTTCATTAGGATCCTCTTTATTGCACTGATTAGCATTTAATGGAGAAAAGACCCCTATCACTTCCCCTAACTGAAATTTATTTAGCTAATTTTACCCATTGATCTAAACACACTGCATTGCCCATATTAACGATCAAGACTTGACTGCCTAACAAAGTACACAGACATACCAGTACTTATGAAGCTGGCACTGAGCTCCTTTGACTACGATTCCTGGTCTTTAAGATTGGCATGCTCATTCCTACTACAGACATCATCAAACAAAGATCTGTCAGCTGATCTGTGTATTCCTTCTTTGCGGAATGAATAGATGAATGAATGAATGAATGAATATTAATGAATAAATGAATGAATGAATAAATGAATGAATGAATGAATTAATATCTTTATTGTAATTTTACATATACAATGATATTTGAAAGTGTATGTCTTTTATCTGTGCAAAAGAGAGTTCAATAAAATAACTAATCTTAATAAACTAATAGTAATCTTATAAAAATAATAAATAATAATCTAGTTTGGAGAGACAACAGAACAAGTCTAGACATCACAGTATCACAGTCTCCAGTATCTTTTAAACAGGATTCTTAAAGTTGGAGAAGTGTTTCTTGGAAAGTCACTTCATGGAGCATCATGAGCTCATCTAGAAGTAGGCTACATCACATTGACAACAATCTCGACTGACACACTTTCTCAGGCCTGCAAGTATATTGTTTGAGCGCTGACTCTTGGACAATGCCCACAAACAGGGCCACAGGTAGGCTAAGCTTCCTCTAGTTTACCTTTGGCTTGAAAAGAAAAACAAACACAGCTAAACATTACAGCTAGACATTACCACTCCACCCCCTTTCGGAGCCTGATGGGAGCAGCTCTCGTCTCCGCTGGTAAACATTCCGAGACGATCCGGCCAAGGAAGAATAAAAAAAAAAAAAGAAAGAAAACACAGCCTTCCCTCTCAACAAGCATATTTTCTCTCCACAGTGAGATAGGGCCACAACACGCATCCTTGGCAGAGCTGATTAGGGATGACAGAGAGTGTCGGGGTGCAGGAGGACACGCTGGCTCACCCTGCCCAAAAGCAAACAGCCAGAACAAATGCCAAGAGTGCAGTGCGAAATACGGTCAGGGAGATTTGTGCCCGCCCTGGAAGCAGGGTCCAAGTGGAGAAACTAATTGGCTTTGATCAAATGCTAGCAGTGTGTAACATGTTTTAATAAGCATAGTGAAATGGAGGGTTATCTTCATCCTCTTTCTCTTTCTTTCTTTGCTTCTTTCATTCAGTCTTTTTTTCTTTCTTTCTATCTCTCTCTCTCACACACACACTGCTTTTTTCCCCTCCTATTGTGTTTATCAATGACAGAATTTGTTTAACCAGTTCATGCAGGTAAAAGTTTTGAATAATTATTGCTATTAAAAGTACACTTCATCATTGAGGAAAACAAAAACAAAAACAAGTACAGACATAACTAACTTAGAATATATAGTTGAAAACACTCTAGTGTTTCAGCTTTGTGCTCCACAAAAAAAAAAAACAGTTTTATAAAGATCAGGATTGACACAGGACGGGGATCTATATTAGGTCTTGCACTGAAATACAGCCGTATAATCAGTGCAATTTAATTCATTACATTACATTACATTACATTTGGCTGACACTTTTTAACCAAAGCGACTAACAACATGGTAAACAGTAAGTTTTAGAACAATTCTCACAATTTTAGGACAGTTTAAAAAAACATTAGAATACAGTAAGAATAAGTGCGTCGGTGAGTGCTGTTTTTAACAGTTACTTGTCAGTTTAAAACGGCTGGTGAGTGCTAGGATCAGTAAGACTTGTTGTAAGTGTTGCTATGAGAGTAGATGTTCTCTAAAGAGCTGGGTCTTCAGGAGTTTTTTGAAAGTGGAAAAGGATGTCCCTGCCCTTGTAGGAACTGGCAGTGTGTTCCACCAACGAGGAACAACAGATGAGAAAAGTTTGGATTGGCTTGAGCGTACCGGTGGTAGAGCTAGACGTCGTTCGTCAGAGGAGCGCAGCGGTCTGGAGGTAGTGTAAGTCTGTATGAGGGCATTCAAGTAGGTGGGAGCAGAGCCGGAGACTACTTTGTAGGCAAGCGTTAGAGACTTGAATTTGATGCGGGCCGCCATAGGTAGCCAGTGTAGCTGGATGAGCAGCGGGGTAACATGTGCCCTTTTGGGTTGGTTGTAGACCAGGCGCGCCGCCGCGTTCTGGATCATCTGAAGTGGTTTCACTGCGCAGGCTGGGAGACCTGTCAGGAGGGCATTGCAGTAGTCGAGTCGTGAGATGACTATTGCCTGAACCAGAAGTTGGGTAGCATCTTGAGTCAAGTAAGTCCTGATTTTCTGTATGTTGTAGAGTGCAAAACGGCATGACCGGGCGACTGAGGCAACATGATCTGAGAAGTTTAGTTGGTTGTCAAGAACAACTCCTAGATTTCTTGCAGTCCTGGTCGGTGAAACAGACAGGGAGTCAAATTTGATGTTGATGTCGTGGTGTATGGTAGGTTTAGCTGGGATGACCAGCAGTTCATATGAACAATTCATATGCAAGGGTGATCTTGGTGTTGCCCTCTATTCGGAATCTGCAAACTGTGTGCCGTACTTCATGTGCCAAGTGTGTGTGTGTGTGTGCACGCACATGCGTGTGTGTGTATGAGTGCGTGTGTGAGTGTGAATGTTTTGCTCAAGGCAATCTATTGGAAGCCATATCACATTTCCCTCAGTGCCAATACCCAGTTGGGCACTGCCAACATCCAGTTCAGTGGCTCACTCTTGAAAGCCTGCGTGTGCTCTGTGGGGATGGCCAGATTGGCTGGTTGGCAGTGACTGGCGGCAGGTTGGAACTGGCTTAAAGGTCCCTAAACAGAACAGAGTGGTGGACCCAGGAGATGCTCCTTTCGCCACTGGCCGCCTTTACCAAGATGTACTCTGCTCCTATGCACTGTGTTGTTCCACTGCATTGTGGGGCTTGGCTACTGCATGTCCACACAAAGTCTGCCAAGTAAATTGAGGTTTTCAAATATTAAAACAAGCATGTTGCCATAATGCAGTGTTTATCAAAGTGTGGTCCGGGGACCACTGGTATCCCAAGTGGTCCGCTAGCAGACGTGGTAAAATGTAATATAGATAAGTTGTTTGCAATATTGAACCAACTTGCATGTATATCCAAACAGTTCTGCAACACTGCCTATGTAAGCTACGGCAGTTTAAATCATATGAATCCTCTGACACAATAACCAAGGTGCAAAGACAATAAGCAAGGTGGTTCAGTGAGTAGGCCTATTGTGTAATATACTGTTGAAGTAGGTCTACTGTTTTGTTTTTTAGGTAGGTGGTTCGTGATTTCTTTTATTGGTTAAGTGGTCCTTGGTCTGAAAAAGTTTGAGAAACACTGCCATAATGCATGTTTGAGCCCAGGGATGAGAGCAGTCAGTGTTAGAAATCAATATACATTTTTTTTTTTGCTACCTTGTTTTATGGCAGCTATAAGGGAATTATGAAGCTGTCATGTATTAAGACCCTCATCAACCACCCTGTCAAGCAGAGGAAGGAAAGCTAAGCCAGGGTCCTTCCCATGATGCTCACGGCTCGGTGGTCCATCACACAAGCTCGCACAGTGACGGGCGACAACCTTTTCCTGGATGCAGCTCTGAAATGTCAGGTGCCTAATTCGCACTCGTGTTCCATCACGCGAACAGAAATTAACAGTCTCTCGAGCAGATTGGAGATTTATGATGTTGGATAGTGCCCCCTCATACACACACAGACACAGACACACACACACACGCCCCACCCTCACCCCTCATTGCAAGACAATCTGTCCAGATGATGAGGTAGATCTCCAGGGCTTTGGGAAGTTATGATGATCCCGAGCTTGCCATCAGTATGCAGATGATGAACTGATTCCTTAGGTACACTGTCCAGCAGACGGTGCTTATCGATTCAGTGCAAGGCGAGGGAAAGGAGCGAGGTAGAGATATTGACCTGCATGTACAACAGAATTGACCAATACCACACATCATACCACACTAGAGCATCAGACCACAGCATGGTGCGTCTGCTTTCCTAAATGCTAGATAAATAGCTTCATCAGGGGGCGAAACTCAACAGCCTCTCTGTTTGATCATGGCTACCTAATGATTCTGATGCATATTTGATGGGCTGTGATGGGATATGTGTTGTTCTGCTGATTGTTTGACTTCTTTTTCCACTCGCACATCTCTTTATCTCTCACACCCTACCCCATTCTTTCATTCTTGTGTTTAGCTGGTGATATGGACTGATTCAGTGATCTTTAGAACACTTTTGATAAGGTTTTTTTTTGCCAAAGTTAAAGTTTCTTCCTTCCTTTCTTTCTTTCTTTCTTTCCTTCTTTCTTTCTTTCTTTCTCCCTGTCTGTCTTTCCTGCTTTTTCTTTCTTTCTTTCTCCACATCTATCTATTCAATTGTCTCTCTCTCTCTCTCTCTCTCTCTCTCTCTTAAGAAATGGACTCGGAAATAGTGCGGGTCCTACTCTACAGCATCATCTTCCTGGTCAGCGTCTTCGGGAACCTGCTCATCATCGTGGTGCTCATGGTCAACAAGCGCATGCGCACCGTCACCAACTCCTTCCTGCTCTCGCTGGCGATCAGCGATCTCATGATGGCTGTTTTCTGCATGCCCTTCACCTTGATCCCCAACCTGCTGGAGGACTTCATCTTCGGGGCGGCCATGTGCAAGATTGTCTCCTACCTCATGGGTAAGACCGGCCATCTCGTCTCAGCCCACATCACATCTCATGTAGTCAATCCGATTGAGATGTTTATAATTAGTGGTCCATGGTGGGCTGTCAGTGAATGCTAGATGTGTGTGTGGATCGGTAAAAGAACAAATGAAGACTTTCCAAAACGTTATATCCACCATTTAATTTTCATAAATATTTTTTTTTTACATTTTGTTTTCCAAGTAATTTCAGTAGAACTGTAATTGTTATTTAATTTATCTTTACTCAATCAAAACAACACAACGGCAATTTGATGATATTACCTGAAATACACAATTAAATAGCCTGACTTTTTAATGTTTTTAAAAACGGAGATATAGCTAATGCTTCTTCAAAACACACTTTAGGTTATTTAAATGCCCTCATCTATTTACTCACAGCTCTAAATCAGTTGATGGCAGTAGGTAATTAGTAAGGGAGGGTGAGGGAAAGGGAAGTTGGTTTAGACACCAATAATCCCACTACCTGCACTCTCATCTCACATAGACTGTATCTGAGAAATGCCTGAAAGATGTGATATCCTGTGTGCATCTTATTGTGAGAATCTGATTATCTGGTTATGGTGCGATGTCTGCTCATTTTCCTCTCCTGTTTGTATCGTATTGTGAGAATCTGATAATCTGATTATAGTGTGATGTCAACTCTTCCAGCCTTATCTCACAATAATCACTCCACTGAAGAAAAACAGACAGGCATATTTTGCACGCCACTGTTCACATAACATAGTTTGGTCCAGACATTTTTATACCAAAAGAAAGGAACAGTCCATTGCTAAAAAAACACATGTTTGCAGACAGAGATAATCCCCTAAAATGAATCGTGCTAGTGTAAAGAAGATGTGGAACCACTCACATAATCTTAGATACAAGGAGAAAGAGAAAAAATCAATGGATTAATTCATGAAAAAAGTAAATGGCAAAGCTTGATCAGTCTGGTTAGGGCAGACATGTCAAAGTCAAGGCCCGGATCCGGCCCGCGAATGAATTATCTACGGCCGCCGGGATGATATTTGATTAGTATTAGAACCGGCCCGCAGGCCACAGCCACCGGCTGCTGTTTTGCACGCACCAATACTCCATTTCCCACAATGCAACGGTAGCCCACGAACTCACTGCGGCGCCGCAAGTGGGCCTCGGCTTCATTATTCATCAGTATTCAGTCAGGGCAGATGTCAACTTTCAGCTACCCCCCTCCCCAGTGTTGTGCCTGAACACGTTCATTGAACTCGTTCATATTTTGAGCGAACGTGAACTGAACGTAGGCTACTGTATTAGCCTACTACTGCCTGATGAACGTTACGAACTCGTTCATTCTGCTGTCTGTAATCAGCACGCTCTTTCAGTTTAACTTCGTTGAAAAGGGTGTCAGATTTCTACAGAGCCTTCCACGCGAAAACCCGGCTAAACACACCGTGTTTTAATGCCTTAATATGGCAGCATGCAGGTCACCATTTGTCAAACTATGGGGCGCGGTCCGCAATGTGGACAATGGTCTGCAGAGTGAAATTATTCCCCAGGCCATCGTCTGATAATTTGCTGCGCAATTGATCAAGGAGCCGCGGACAGAAAAAGAAAACAAACATTTCTGCAATTAGTAGGAAATACTTGTTTGGTGTCATCAAATATAGAGGCATAGAATTAAGTCGTGGTATGGGCGTTTATTCAATGCATGCGTGTGCACGTTGGTAGCAAAGCTAAGCTTCAACCTATTGGAAGGCTATTTAATTATGAAACGACATTTAATAGAACGACGTGGATTTATGCAACTTCCATAAAAAACAGAGCATAGACTATATAAAACACTGTTTGGCATTAAGTATTAAAGTCAGCCAAAAGCTATTAATTAGTCTTAGTTAAAGATAGTTAAAGATCTCCAGATCAGTAATTTACGCATAATCTGATCCGCCATTTACCATTCACAAAAGCTGGTATTGTGTTTCCTGAATCCTTACATTCAGGCATTCAAATTAAATGCAATTAGCATATAAATATTCTATCAGCTATGATGCTTGCATGAGGGAAACATCCCAAAATAACAGCACCCATATAACTGCTGTTGTTTTGAGAAGTATTTCTCATGCAAGCATCGTGCAACAATGTAAAAACAATGAAACTATTGTAGGCCTAATTATATTTTACATTAGTAAAGCAGTACTCTGATGTGCATGTTTTCACAAACTTTTGACTGTTTTGAAGTGCATGTATAGCAATAAAAATAATAATAATTGTGATATCATTATGATAATTTGATGAAGGGTGGGAGGAGGGGGTGGGTTCATGTAGGTGGGCCCTATGACCCCAAAGTATGCCTTGACTGGGCCTCAGGTCAAAGAAGTTTGAGAAAGGCTGATGTAGACGACAAAGCAGCAAGGAGGCCTCGTATGATTATTTAAACAAGTTTTATGACAAGGTCGGTGAGGATGCGAAAAATCGTACATTTCTGTGCAAACTTTGCCCGCACTTCAGTCACAGTCATTATTCATTTAATTATTAAATAAAATACAGTACACGTCTTGGTTCAATAGGTTACGTGCAGTCATTTTAATATGTTTTAATAAACATTGAACCAGTCCGGCCCTCGGCTTATAGCAAATTTGTTTTTTTGGCCCTCTAATGTATGTGACTTTGACATCCCTGGGTTAGGGTGTCTCTTTCTGTACATTGAGATAAATGTAGCATCTCATGGGTACACATATGTTGGTGTTCCTTCAGGTAAAAAGGATTAAAGCCAGCGGACTTCCTTGTTTGCCTTTGCCAGATATTGGCCTCTGGCAGTGTTGTGTCATATTTCTGCACACCACAACACTGAAAACATGGGTTGTGTTTGCACTGTGTGTGTACAACAGGAAGGAAGGGGGATTGAGGCTGAAAGTAATTTCACCTCTCTGATCCCCGGGTGTAGGGTGGGCATAGGGGCATGGTCAGTCAGTTTCTCGGATTTCGGAAGACATTCTTTTGGAAATAAGTCTACACATTGCCCTTTTGACTTTGTGTGTACCTTTATATGTAATAAATGGTATTCTTGAGTGTGTTTGTACCAGTCATTCATGAAATCATAATTTCTTACGTTAAGTGCTTAATTTTGAGCTTTATTTTTTACCTTTGACCAATTTTAAGCTTTGAGCTATTATTAAAGATAAATGAGCCATTATCAAAATCATGAAACCTATGACCCATTATACAGATTTTTATTTATAAATGACCTTTTATAGTGTTTTAAGTGGCTCTAAGTGGCTTAAATTATGATTTCATTAGTCATGTCCTAAAATGTTTTTCTGCATATTCACACTAAAATGTCATCTCAGAGGACAGTGCTGCTGTCCTTTCTTCTGTCTCACAGAAGCAAATCAGAGATTACTGAATTCTATTTTAGCCCTATTTTAGGAATAAGGAATACAAGAACAGTTATTACTGTATCTGATTTCTTGGAGAAACATGCTAAGGGATTGTTGGTTATACTTTACTTGAAGATATCTACATAAGAGTGACATGACACTGTCATGTACATGTCATAAACATTAAATCAGATAAACGTTTATGACATAACACTTGTGTCATTAAGTGTCATTCGGTTTTTCTCATGACAAGTTAGGGTTAGGGTCCATGTGTCATGACAGTGTCATGTGTTCACTCTTATAGATACCTTCAAGTAAAGTGTTACCGGATTTTAAATTTTGTTCTGGGACAATCACAACTGCTGGATGCATCTCATGCCCCTCTAAATTTTCCCTCCACAGGAGTCTCTGTCAGCATCTCCACCTTCAGCCTGGTCGCCATAGCGATAGAGCGTTACAGTGCCATCTGCAACCCACTCAAGTCGCGCGCGTGGCAGACGCGCTCGCACGCCTACAAGGTGATCGCCGCTACCTGGGCCATCTCCTTCGTCATCATGACTCCATACCCAATCTTCAGCACTCTTAAGGACAGACAGAAGCCAGACAACACCACGGCACACATGTGTCGCCACGAGTGGCCTAAGAGTGGAGTCGAGCAGACCTGGTGAGAGAACCTGTCCACCAATGCCCAGTGTGTAACCTTTAATGCACCTTGACCACACCCTATTTATTTATTTTTGGTCTTTCTTATCACACAAACAAATCTCATGAGACTCCAGAAGACAGAAAGCTATGTAAATCACGTGGTAATTACCTTTATGTTGGGGTAACTTGTAACTTCTCACATGAGGAGCTGGTAGTGTTTAGTGCATAGACAGTAAAAGAAAGTGACAACGCTAACCAGGCTAATAAAACAAACCATGCTACGGTGAGTTAACATAGACTGTAGGCTATATAAAGAACAGTCTATGTGAGTTAACGTCGAAGGGCAAAGTCACAGTCTTCTAGTTGTAGTCTGTTTATGAAATGAAAGGAGCAATTTCATTTTTTAAAATAAGGCAAAATAGTGTGATATTTTCACAGTTAGTAGGCTAGGCTTGATTGTTACTGTACACACACTGAAAAATATTGAGGCAAATTGTAGACCCTTCCATAGGCTATACAACTAAACACAGATGTTGAAGGTCTTGCTTGGATTTTTGCTTGCTTGGATTTTTAAAAATCATTATTCTATGTCATTTGCACTTTCAGAAATAAGAGATGCTGTAGGCCTATTTTCAGTTTTATAGCTGATTGTCTTATTTTATTTACAAGTTACAGATGGAGTCTGGGTACTTATTGTACTGTTTAGCCTACATCTTACACACTTCAGGCTGTTGCAGATAGCTCAGGGAAGAGACTGTATGACACTACAGTAGGTGGTACAGCCTGAGACATGCACAATAAAAAAAAAATGCTTTCTGCATTTTTGTTTTGCTTTTCCCTCCATTGTACCGAACTCGTACCGAACCATGATGTCCGAACTGAGGTATGAACCGAACCGTGACTTCTGTGTACCGTTACACCCCTAGTGTGTTTGTGTGTGTGTGTGCGTGTGTGAGTGTGTGTTTGTGGGTTATTGTGTGAGTGTGTGTGTGTGTGTGTGTGTGTGTGTGTGTGTGTGTGTGTGTGTGTGAGAGTGTGTGTGTGTGTGTGTGCAGTGATGGAAGTAACGAGTTACAAAAGTAATGTAATTACTGTAATATATTGCTTTTTGCTGTAACGCGGTAATGTAAGGCATTACAAAAAAAATCGGGTAATATTTTACTCGGGTACAAACTTCAGTAACGCGCATTACAATGCATTTAACCCAAAATTAAGTGGTGTTTTGTTTTGATACTCGCAAACAACACTGCGAGAACAACAGAGGAGAAAAAATCTGCTTAAATAGCAGAACGTTATCTCCTGTTACTGGTTGAAGATGACTGTGGCTGGCTGCAGCTGACTTGATGGACATAAGCCTACGCTCATTATTTTCAATTTGTCAGAGACATCTAGGATATGAAGAACAGTTAAGTGCACTTTGTGTGTGAAACCGAAAGATCTCTCTATACCTAGCGAAATAGCACAATTAGTTTAATGACACATCTAGAGCGGTGCCAAACTTATCTTTTTGATTCTTGATAAAGCATAAATGCTCTTCTAGTGCATGTCAGCTTCATGCTGTGAACTTGAATTAAAGAGAACGAAGGGATAGAAATGTAAAAAAAGATGGAGACTTGGGTCGCAAAAACAGTGACTTCAGACTTGACTTGCGACTCCACTCAAAAGACTTCAGACTTGACTCGTCTCAGACTCGAGCTTCTTGACTCCTGAACAAGCTGTATTTCATGCAATTATTGCTTTTTAATCTAAATTTATTAATGTATTTCTGTTTTATTTTATTGCTACATATACTTTGGGTAATGTATAACGAGCGGCATGGCCCATTGGCCATAATGTGCAATGCATGTATGTGCGCACATCACAGCTATACTGTATATATATATAAAAAAAATGCATTGACTATGGCGACAACAAGTCCTCCCGGATTTGTGCCTTTTATCATTACTTTCGGCTACAATAACTTCGTGCACAGAGGAAATAAGCTCGAGCTTCTATCCATTCATCCTCTTCAAACCATTCACTCATCCAAATATTAAACTATCCATCAACATCCATTAAACAATCTGCCTATCAACATCCATTCAACTTTCTGTCTATCAACATCCATTATAATGGATGTATATGTATACACTATCTACATTCAACTTTTATACTATATACTATATACTATAAACTATATACTCTGTCTCAGGCTTTAAGCATCAAACAATCTGGCTCTCTTAAGACTACTATTTCCTCTGCCCACAACTGTTTCAAAATAAATGTCCTCACTACAATAATTCACTATTAAATAATTTAACTATTTAAACTACTCAACTATTTAACTGTTCAGCCATTTCAACTGTCAGTTGTTATCAACTATGACTCCTGCCAACTGTTTCCAAATAAAAGTTTGTTTGGCATTTTATGTTAATATACAGTATGTTTATATTTTCATGCACTGGTAATTTCCTCAAAATTACATTTTCTAGTTTACATTTACATTTAGTCATTTAGCTGATGCTTATCCAAAACGACTGACAGAGCTTTCAATCAACCACAATATAATCAATAGGCCAAAATCATAATTGTATATCTGTGCCGAGTTTCATAATTCAAGTCCAGAACTGAATAAGAAAATCATAAGACTATGTATCTTGAAGTTCCAGTATGTGAGAAACTTGACGTGCCTTAATATCTCCAACCTCAAGTATGCAGCTAATACGGAAATATAATTGTTATTTAAACAAGGTGAACTTCTCCCCACTGTGGAATGCAGAAAATTATGCTACAAGGAAGGGAACACACTCAACACCTTCAAACACACTCAACACCTTACCATCTATGGTAATTGGTCATTGTGGTTCATTGAGATATCTCATTTTGGCATGGAGAAAATAGGACTGGTTGCCTTTGTCGGTGTCCTTTGCTCTGTGAACTTGCACAGGTAAACCTTCAACCCAATAAAATACAAATGACAAAATACTATTTTGTATTTGAAATACATATTAGATAGATAGATAGATAGATAGATAGATAGATAGATACTTTATTGATCCCCAGGGGAAATTCAAGGTCTCAGTAGCATACAGACATCACACACACATTCACTAACGGCAGAAAAAAGTAATTAAAAGTATATAATATAAAAACTACCGGTAAGCAATAAGGACAGTAGAAGATAAAGAATATACTAAATATACTAAAATACAAATTATACTAAATAACACTTAATCTAAATCAATTCTAAAAACAGTATCCACATAGTGGGTGATTAATCAATCAAGAGGCGCTTGCAATGACTGAGGCAGGGACTGAGCCTGTGATTCTATGTGCATAGTAAGGTAAGGTAAGGTGCTCTGTGTGAGTGAGTGTCATCGTGATGGTGCAAATGAGTAAGTCCAACAGTGCAACAGTGCAAGAATAACGTCTATATATATCTTATATATATATATATAACTATATTAAGAAAAGGTATAAGTGTGGCCACAGTTCGGCTGTGGCATGGAGGGAGGGGTTATGCATATGTGCTAATACAGCATGCAAACAGTGAGGCAGAAAGACAGTGGTAAAAAGTGGCTAGTAGACAGACAGTATCCAAACATGGAGGGGGTGAAGAGGCAGACAGACTATGCGGAGAAGTCTATCTCTCCTCTTCCCTTAAAGGAATATGGTGCAATATCCAGAGATGGTGGGGGTACGATAGCCTGTGATGGTGAAGGTGAGTGTTGCACTGGTATTGAGGGGGTGTGGGGTGGGGGCTGGGGGATGACCACCTCCTTGATGTCCCTGTCAAGGCTGCCAGAGTCGTGGACACCTCAACAGGCACAAGCAAGGTCCACCTACTGGAGGGGAGTGTTTACAGCAGTTCCGTTTCACACATGCGCAGTCTACGCGTCACTTTGACGCGCGGTCTTAAATTTCGGTCGACTCAAAGACGCGACGCATGCTGTAAAAATGACGCAATTCTCGTCACGCGCTCACCAGTGCCGCATGCGCGGGACGCAGACGCGGGACCATACTTTAGGCTTCAGGCGGGGGCAGGGTTGAGGTGATGGTGGCTTAAGTCGTTGGGTGTCACCGGGATGCAGAGGTGGAAAGACTGGGAGGCTGGGAGGTGGGAGTAGGGCAGGCACGCAAACAAGAGTAGTGTCTGAGTCAGCCGACATGCCGACATATTACATGTTTCAGAAATACTACCCATCCCTGGGAACAGGCAAATTACATCTTTATAATTGGCCATATGATGACATACTTAGGTTAATACTGTATTTCACCAGGTCTGAAGCAAACCAACCCACTTAGGGCACCAAAATGGCCAGCAGTGGCACTGTGTAGTGTATCTTGACATGTCTTTAAGTTTTGGGAACAATATACAGGTAGTGGGCTCTCTGTTGATTTGAATGAGTAGGCCTAAGCCTAAAGTTACAGCATTTTTATCACAATTTACCAGACTTTGACCTTTTGTCTGTTTTTTTTAACAAAATTCTGGCTATGATTGTTCCTTGTATTGCATCATGAGCCATCACTGCGCCTATTACATTCTGCTGTTGTTAGCCTTAAGCCTAGCTCAGTCATTATGCTACCACATCGCCCTCCATTATAAGATAAATGAGCTGCATTGAGCATAATAAACTGCATTTAGAATGCCAAATCTGTTTGTTTGTGTTCTGGCTCTAAACCTGCGCCAGATCTTTGAGTCTCAGGCTGAGCAGCGTGCTCTGGTTGTAGATCAGTTGCCTGGCTGGCCATGCTAAAAAAAAAATTCCCTAGAAACATCAGGAGGATCTGTGTGCGTCAGGGCGCATGTGATCATCTCTCTCTCTCTCTCTCTCTCTCTCTCTCTGTGTCTGTGTGTGTGTGTGTGTGTGAATTTAAACCCTTTTATGTTTCATATGGAGTTATCAACACATCTAAATTTCATGTGTCCTTGCTCACTTAAAGCAGTTGAGATTCTCCTTTGTCTTTTCCCACTGTCTATTATACCGTATCTGTGGAATTTAAAGGCACAGTGCTTCTTTGAACTGTATCAGCACCATCCTCAACACATTGAGAAATACTCTGTACATTCCCCTAGTGACAAGATTATATGGACAGGGTAGCAGGGCAACCAATAAGGGTTTAGAAGGATTACTACTAGTAAGATTATTACTTTTTTCATTATTGATGCCCTAGGATGGGTTTACTAAGCAGTCTCTGCTCTTGTCTATCAGTGTCTCCTGCCCTGCACAGTATTACACTGATGTACTTTCTCTCTCTCTCTCTCTCTCTCTCTCTCTCTCTCTCTCTCACACTCTCACATGTAAGATAGTCACAACCACCGTCATAGCCACAACCTTCCTCGGAAGGTCACTTGGCAGATCCACTGAGGCAATGGAAGGTTAAGTGCGTTGTTTATTGGCTGTCCACAATAGAGGAATAGAAGCCTCTGATTTTCTACTGCCCCTAAGGATTTAAACCTCAGTCACCTTTTAATCTCAAGTTTTCTATACTGTAGCTGCCTCCCCACTGCTTTGCCTGTAGTGAGATAAACCTAAATCTAGTGTCAACCACCACCATCCATGTATGAAACTGCATCCCCTACAACATATGAGCAGTTTGTATCCAGCCAGTCAAGGCACAAGCTCTGTTTGTCTTTGGCCTTGTTTTTACAGACACATTCTTTTGCTCTCTCAATGAGAGGGGGAGAGCTGTCACTCCAGCGAGCCTTGAACTCGGGTCTCTGGTGTATTAAGCGTGAACTCCGACCTCATCATCAGAGAGCTCAGCTCATTGGCGTGGCAGCTGGAACGTTTGAGTGGACAGGGATACCGCCTCTGCAGAGATGCACTGGAGAGTTTACAGTAGATCCCGGATCATGTATGGACGTTGGTGTCCTCTCCCTAATTGTGTGTGTGTTCTCTGTCCTGCCCTGTGCTGTGTTGTGCTGTGTGTTTAGGTACATCCTCCTGCTCTCTGTGCTGTTCTTCATCCCGGGAGTGGTCATGTGCATCGCGTACGGCTTAATTTCCAGAGAGCTCTATCGCGGCATTCAGTTTGAGCTCGAGCAGAAGACAGGCCAATGCGGTAAGCTCTCTCTCGCTCTTTCTAACTCTCTCTCTCTCTTCCTCTCTCTCTCCCCCCTCCCTCTCTCTCTCTCTGCGTCTGTACCATTTAGTGAAGTCAGCTGTGTCCGGTCCGTTTTTTAATGACATAAGGTCAAAGTGATCTAACCCCCTTTGGCTATGTTAAAGTGAGATGCTGCAATGAGCTAATCCTCCTGCACAGCATTTCCTGATGTTCAAGTTAATGACAGAATTAGAGCATATTTGTATTTATAGACAGGCCATCTGTTATAAAATATATGAAAATGAGAGAGAGGGAATGAGAGAGAGAAAATGAGAGAATCTTCATGAGCACTTTTTCCAGGAAAAACATATTTATTAATCACAAGTGGTGTCAGTCAAACCAAATCGCACTTTTGCCATTTGTGCCATCATGAGAGTATTTAATATTGTCTTTCATCTATGAGAATTGCTTCCAGGTTGAAATTGCCTGATGTTTTGAAGCAGCAAGGGCCATATACTGACTCAACCAGGCACTATTAAGCCTTAATTGCCTTTTCAATATTTTTAGAAAAACAATTTCCGTAGACTTGCTTATGGAAACATTTAATTGAACATGAACTATGTAAGACAGCTAGCCTGACGTGCCAGACCCACATTAAAATGTAGGGTCTGGGCACTCACCATTAGCAGTGCTCAGTCCAAGGGGCGGGATAATCAGTTGTCTTTCAAATTCCCTCTGCACGCAATAGGACAGCGGCAGCGCTATGAGTCCCATGCGTTTCCCACCAGCGGAGCTAGTTGGCTAGTTCAAACGTTTGCCAACTTAATAAAAGCTTAACTCGTGTCACACTGTTCGCCAGCAGCAACATCTATCTTATTTGTTTTCAAGTAGCAGGGAATTCAAGCCAAACCGTTGCAACTCTGCCATCAATCATTATGTTAAGCCCACCTAATGACTCTATACACGATTTCATTGGCCTGATTAAGTTTCGATTTCTGGAGCTCACAAGCCAACGGAGAGTTGCTAGACTAGCCCTGGCAGCTAATGTAATTTGCTGCCGCTAGGGGCGCGTCTAGATTTCTAGGCTATAAGACAGCCACATCCAAACGATGTACATACTGTAAGTTAGAAGGTGCAGCGTGAACAATTACTTTTTCAGTCCACAGAGAGTGCACACTGTGCTTTGCCATATTATGTTGAATTTGAACTATTCACCCCATCAGGAACACAGCGCTCGTCACCACCCTCTAACTGTAATTTTCACAACTGAGCGGGACCATTCAATCACAATTGAATCGAGTGAACTGACAACTCCATTAAAAGGAATGAAAAGTTTAGTGATCATAAAGTAATACAATACATGAAAGTAAGATGTCAACAAATGGAGATGCAGGGCATGCTCCACTGAAAAAATACTCAAACTATTTGTGCAGTTAGACTATAACCAGGGCCGGAGTGGGGCCACTTTTCAGCCCAGGAGTTTCAGGTCCAAGATCGGCCCACATTTTCCATAGTGGTGGAAATTGGATAAATGAAGCAACATTTCAGCTCTTACTATCCTGTAGTTTTTATTATGACCGCTGCTAGCGAAGCGGTCATATAGGGATTGTCAAAGTTTTTTTTTTTTTTTTTTTTTTTTTTTCGTCATCTACTTCCTGAATTTTTGGTCATGAAATTTGGTGGGTATGTAGCACATGAAATTTGGTGGGTATGTAGCCCCACTAGACTTTTACGGAAAAAATTTGTTTCGTCCCCGGGGTTGAGTTGAGTGATGGAGGCCAATTTGATTGATTGCATTTGTAGAAAACTATAAATGCGGTTATACCAAGCAAATTGATAGCAGCACTGTAATTGTATCTTTCGACTGTCATTTGTTGCACGTGCTACAAAAATCATTCTGTGCAATGGAAGATTTACCAACGTTACACCAGTCTGATACAGTTTTGCCTATACGTGCGTGAGACTGAGACGCCTGTTTATTTTGTTTTAAGCACGTGCAAGGTGTGAGAGGGGAATCGATGTGCTTTGATTCCAGCTTGGTAGTTGTAGTCTGTGAAATTAAAAAGCACGTGTGCGTGAAGTATCCAAACAATGACACCTTCATTTCATTATGGCTGCTTTAGCAACACACCTTAAGCTACTGTGTAGTGGGTCCCATTTAGAAGTGGCTACTTAGATAGATAGATAGATAGATAGATAGATAGATAGATAGATACTTTATTGATCCTCAAGGGGAAATTCAAGGGTCTCAGTAGCATACAGACATAACACACAACATGCACTTACAACAGAAATGGTAAACATTAGTATAGTATAAACATATAACTAAACTCCACTGTACAATAAAGACAGTAGAAGATAAGATAAGAAACTAACAAAACTAAATACTAAATACACTATATAAGTTAAATTAAGAAAGTCCAATGTGCTTGAGGGTGATCAAGCATAAGACGCTTGTAGTGACATGGAACTGACAGAGATGTTTTTGTTTATAAATAAAAAAATTTACAAAAAATTAAATAAATAAATAAATAACATTATGCTGATACCTTTTGCTTTTCCCAAATACAATGTAGCCTACAGGTGTAAGTGACCTTTCATCAATCCAGTTGCAATGGATGAACTGTGATGAACTGCCCTACTTGTGATTTCTTGTGATTCTTTTGAGATTTTATTTTTTAGAAGGTTTTATAACAATGCTACATCTTCTTTGGCTATTCTACAATCTATTCATCTTTTCAGCACCAGTAGGCTACTTTCTGTGCAGCCGCACACACACACTCAGGCATGCCAAACAAGCATACACAAAAGTTTCAAGAGTGGGGGATGGAGTAAAATATGGAGACAAATTGAAGTGTACAGGATGTACGGATGTACAGGCCTGAGCGGCGGTCATATTTTGTACCGCTATGCGGTACATCTAGTTAGTACCATGGTTTAAAGGTTATATAATGATTCACTTCAACTGAGAAGTTTGAACAAAAAATATTCCACTATTCCACAAGTTAACAAAAACAGAAAGAAAGAAAGAAAGAAAGAAAGAAAGCCTTTGAAATGTAGCCTATCCCACGCTTCCACAAAGAGGCATATTGAACTAATGTTTAGGCTACACGTTTTTTGCATGGGTAGGCTATATTGTTGTTTGGTGATTTAGCCTACTCCTTTACTACACCCACTTCTGAGCAAACAAGGCATATAGGTTTATCATGTAGCATAATTGCTCTTTCTTACATTAAATAACTTTAATTTATCCTCTCTACTTGTCCCTGTAGTCATGGCCTCCTCATCACTAATTTCGGGCTCATCTTCAGTGGTCAACTGGTTGATCTGCTGCTCAGAGGCTACACTTTTTACCGGATAGGCCTACACAAATCAAGCTTCAGTTTTGTTATCAATATTTGCATTGGATTGGATTGGACTGGACTGGATTTGATTGGACTGGATTGGGATTCCTGAGATATGAGCCTACTTAATGTGATTGTTGATTGGATGTATTGAATTGGACTGGATTGGATTGGACTGGACTGGACTAGACTAGACTAGACTGGACTGGACTGGACTGGATTGGATTGGATTGGACTCGATTGGATTGGAATTGCTGAGATATAGCACCCCTAGTGGTCAAAAGTCACCAAATGTATTGTGCGTCCTCAGGTTGTGGCCACGAGTCCACGTACCAAGTTTGAGGTTGATACGAGAAAGTCTTGCTAATTATAGCCCAAGTCCATATACCAAGTTTGGTTTTGATATGTGAAAGTGTTGCTGAGATATGAACCTACTTCCTGTGATTATAGCGCCCCCATAGTGGTCAAAAGTCACAAAATGTATTGAGCCTTCTCCTAATTGGGTCCTGAGCCTATGCACTGAGTTTGGTTTTGATACGTGAAATCTTGGCTGAGGTAACAGTTCACTTCCTGTTTCGGATACAAAAGGCTACTATTTTAAGTAATGTGCTTGCGAATAGCTGCTTGACAACACTACAATGTCCATTATTAGCCCAATTACATTGCTAATAATCATTGACTATAGGCTATCTCTCTTTACCAGTTGCCACTTTTGTCTGTCCTCTTAAAAAAAATGTGGAAGCTTGGCACATTTGACAGCATTTTACCTGGCAGTTTCAGTACCTCCTGGCCTCTTTCTACCATCTATCCTTACTGACGCTTATGGCTACAGTAGGGCATGGTTTGACATGGTTGTGTCTGAAAATGTCTCTTTTAACCTCAATATGGATTACACCTGGTTTCAGGCAGAACATTTTCACAGACAAAACAGAGTACTATGTAACTTTAATTTCATGTATGTCAGAGTTGTCATATATGCCAGAATTCTTATTCAGTCATTCTTAAAGGAGAATTCCGGTGTGATATTGACCTAAAGTGTATTGAAACATGATACCGAGTGTGAACGTATGTCTCATAGCCCATCTCGGCTTGTCCCCTGCACTCCAAAATCTGGCGCTAGTTAGCCGATGCTACCAACAGCTTTTTCAATAGTGGTGCTTCGGCATCGGGCTAGCCATGCAAATAAATCACTGTTTTACACCCATTTACGAGGCTCAATGTATCTCCACACTTCATTGGTAGACTTCCGAGGGCCCTGACATTTAAAACGAGACATTGAGAACTTTGAAAAAGCACTGGTAGTTTACTTACAAGACGATTTATACAGACAGTATCTTCACAAAGTTTAGCGTTTGCAGCCATCTTGAATTTAGTCACGATAAGTCGAGCAACGAGTAAGAATGAACAGGTATGATAAGGGATCAGATTCCAAAAATAATTCAGTGGAAATGCATGGATTCCAGTTTCTTCCAGTAGCAGCAACACATTTATTTGTTCTTTTACGATTTGCAGGCATTACAAATGGTGTGAATGCCGCTGGTGCGACTGCCACCACAGGCAATGACAACGGCGACGGCTGCTACATCCAGGTGTCCAAGCGTCCCAACGCCATGGAGATGTCCACCCTGACGGCAGCGAAGGGCTCCACCAATGCGGAGCGGCCGCGCAGTAACACGTCGGAGGCCAAACTACTGGCCAAGAAACGCGTCATCCGCATGCTGGTGGTCATCGTGGCCCTGTTCTTCGTCTGCTGGATGCCGCTGTACACTGTCAACACGTGGAAGGCGTTCGACATGTACTCGGCACACCGCGCCCTCTCGGGGGCGCCCATCTCCTTCATCAAGCTGCTCTCGTACACTTCGGCCTGTGTCAACCCGGTCATCTACTGCTTCATGAACAAGCGCTTCCGCAAGGCACTGCTGACCACCTTCTCCTGCTGCTGCCGACCGTGCCGCAGGCGACGGGTGTGTAGGCGGGGAGGGGCCGGTGGGGGCACGGGGGCGCTCGGAGAGGAGGACGGCACAGCCATGGGGGCGTCAATGTCCAAGTTCACCTACACCACTGTCAGCAGCATGGGGCCGTGCTGAACGACGACCACCACCAAGCACCCCGTCCTCTTACTACCGCAGACACACACACACACACACACATACACACACACACACACACACACATACACGGTCATAGATGAGGGGTGGATGTGGTGCATCGGTTGGATATGGTGTATGTGATGGGTGATGGTGAATATAGCCGTAGGTTGTTTCTAGAGGTTGGACTGGGGATGAAGTGTGGAGTTTGATGGAGTTATCAAATGGCACTTGTGGCTGAGTAGTGAATATGCCTATCTGTGGTGTACATTAATCTTATTCCTTGTCCTGCTGTATTTATTTTTATGTTTTTTGCATTTAACAGGTACAATAATTGCCTTAAGCTTGGGGAATGGAGCTTTATTGGCAAACCATGATTGTTGTCTTTTACTTAGTCTTTTACTTTGCCAGTCATGAAATACAACTAACCCACAGTGGAGAACTGGTAAAGCAGTATAGTACAAGAATTATGTCTTATTTTGGCACTGTGATACATGGCTTCAAATAGACTTACTGGTGAATCATTAGGTTACACTTTACGTCATTTGGTGAATAATGTAGTAGCATTTGAGAAAAAAAAAATATTGCTACTTGTAATGTTTTGATTGTTACGTGTCTTTGCGTTTGTGGTGATGTACTGTAATGTCTACTATTTAAGCGCTGAAAGCATTTCTGTGACGTGGACTACAAGTGCCTGCTCTGAACTCTTCTTTAGTCACTGATCTGTGGTGTTTGGCTCTCGGAGTTGGTGGAATGTACTGATTGTCTGTGTCGATGTCAGTAAGAATTACATGGCTTTACGTTCAGCGCTCGACTACGATTCTTGAGTCTTCTGCCGTTTTTGTCTGAGATGCAAACCACCATCACGCCCCCACCATTTCTCAGTATCTATTTCCCAGCCCAAAATCCCTGCATAGAATTTGATATTGGCATCTGATGTAATCCAAATGTCCAAATGTTCTTTGTTACCAAATAATCGTTTCATATTCTCATACTGTTCCTGAGAACAAACGGAATGAGTGCACCAGACTCCAGCTCTCCCAACTCACCCTCTCTAACTCCCTCTTTAATTCTGGCAAATCACAGAATCTACCCATTCTTCCGTCTGTTTTTTTTTTTTTTTTTTGTCTGGGTCTGAATGCATTATTGTAGTCGTCCTTCATGCCTGATTCCTCCGGTTCATTCACCTCTCACGGCAGTGGCTGCCCCTGACCCTTGCGCTGACTGTCCAATGAGAAGGCCCATGGTGCAGGCTGCGCTTCAGAAGAGCTGTCATTTTACTCCATGGGCTGATTTATGGCCGCTTTTGTGTCGGCGCTCCCGGAGCCCAGGCTCCAGCTTTTTGCGCAACTTAATTAAGACGCTCACAGAAAGAAAAAAAGAAGGGAAAAAACGCTACCATGGAGAAGAATGCACCGCTGCATAAAGGAAATGCTCATTGTCTTTCATTTTTCTCTCTTTTGCTCTGTCATTTCCTAGTAAGTTGAAAATGCATAAAATTAAGAAAACAGAATGGACCAGTGGATAGAGTTTGTTCAGAAGCAGATTATATATCTTCTCCTTATACATCAATTACCGGTATATATTATATATCTCATTATATATCTTCTCCTTATACGTGACCCTGCAAGGCGAAACCAGTCGTCTTGCGCACAGTGCTATTTTGAGAAAATCCACGATAAACAAACGTACCTGTTAATATGTCGAATTTCACGTTTTTGCATAATTCGACAGTATACAGTCTTCACTTTCATATTGTGAACAAATTTCACGGATAAACATACGTTTTGACTGTTAAACCCTGACTTTATTTAGGTGAAGATTAAACACATTAGCAGTCATTCCATTTGTCCACGCCGCTATAAGGTTTTACGGTAGAGCTAAAATGTAGCCTACTCATTAGGCTACTCGTTACTCAATGTGTAAGCTCTCTATCATTCTTGGCAGATGTAACCGAATATGAATGTGAAAGACTTGCCTTTCAGGGCACGAACGGTCAAAAGCACGAACTTTTAGAAATATCCTGGCGTCATTTTACGGACCAGGAGAAGTTTTCCATTGACGTAGCAGTAGCACGTTTTAAAAGTGGGCCTATAGCCTACACAATCTGTGTACATAGAACTTCTTCTCCCCTTACTTTCCCAGAAATACATTAATTATATTCTATAGTGACACCTCACTCAGTTGATAAAACTGGACATAGTCAGTCATCCGCTTCAAAGTCACGCTACCGTAAGGCTAATAATAGCTGTGTCCTCACACTATCGCACGTGACAATTTACTTAAAAAGGTGATTTTCTCCTCTTCTGGCGTATCGTGACAGGAGAACCATGCCAACTTTGGATGCGGTTATCTTAGCGATACTTTTTGCAATACCCTCGATATACATATCGTTGGAAAGCTTAGTCCATTGCCGTTCATGTGAGCACATTAACTCAATTTTGTAAATTTTACCAAAACGACTGGTTTCGCCTTGCAGGGTCACATACCCTATATATATATATATATATATATATATATATATATATATATATATATATATCTTCTCTTTATACATCAATTATATATTATATATCTCATTATATATCTTCTTCTTAGGGACTGTTCGTTATTTATTGAAGGGGCCACCGGAGGAAAATAGGGGAGGGTCATGTCTTTTTATTCTTTGTTGAGGGGAGGGTCACCCAACTTTTTTTTGTCTAGGAGGGGGGGGGGGGGGGGGTCACCCATCTTTTGTATTCATGAAAACAGCAAAATATCAAAGTGGCTTGTTTGATTATGAATTCTGTCGCCATATAACGTTGTCTTTCGTTCCATAGCTGTCAACATTGAACATTTGAAGATAAGGGAGATTTCCCGGGTTTCTCACCCAAAATACAGACATGTCAACATTCGTCCCCTTTAACGTTGGAAGGGTTGGAGCAACAAAGTAGCCTACTTTATTTACGCCTAATAGCCTATATTCATTTGGTCAACTTTATCCAGCCCTAAAAAAGCTAAATTTACCTGGTTTACTTGTAGTTTACCGTGTAGCCTAACTTTAACTTTAACCTAACAGTGTGCATGCTTAACATAGTAAAGCATACTTGTGCTTCATTCATCCACACATTTTGACAAGCATTTCTACCAATTGACCTTGTTCCTGCCCATATATAGCTTTGCTGTCTCCATCCTTTCTGTTTTTGTTGTTTTCAAAAAAATATATAGTATTTATTGGTAACCAGCAACAAGTGCAATTTGTTAATCGCTGTCATTCTCTCTCCTGCACAAACAAAAATGTGTACATTCCAAGTAGCAGTGCGTAATTCTGCTTCATAAAGTTGAACAAATATATTACGTTATTTCACATAAATAGCCAGTTTATGGTCTACAGTGTAGAGTTGATAAGTTATGGTAGGCCAACTTGGAGTGAATACAAACAGGGAAAATTATTTGTGTACTCGTAGCTGAGTAGTCTGATAGTAGACAGGTGCGCACGTAGACGAACATTGCAAGCGCCAATGAATCGTTCTCTCACGACAACGCCATTAACTTAAATAGGTTAACATCACTCTAAGTTCGCATTCAAGCAAGCAAAACGATGATTTGAATACATCTGTTTTACTGGAAGGGCAAGGGGGTAACAACAGGACAACACAGTGACAGGCCAGATGGCAGGACTAATGAGAGTATTACAGTAATGGGATATTCTACGGGAAAATATTAAAACGGCAAGACAGGAAAGTTAAAACACGATAAACCCGGAAAAAGTTGGCATGTTAGGTATGTTTCGGTCCCTGTGATTATTTGTGAAATTGTGCAAACAGCCTTTTCAAGTAATTTGAGAAGGAAGGAGTGGTGGCATGCAAGCTCCCAAATTGACGCTCGTCTGAGAAATGGAGTTTTGGATAATGTTCAGCCAAAGATCCTTGATTACTAGCTTTAACCCTCTCTGGTTCAGCTTCGGCAGCTTTACAATGACTGAGGAAGCCTAGAGATGAGTCCATAGCAACCAGGTCATGTGTTGAATTTGTTATTAGGCTACCCAGTGTGCTTTGTTGAATGGTCTCAATGTTTTATTGTTTTATTTTATATGAATACTAGAGGAGTAACTTATTTCAAGTAGGCTAATGCAGTTGCAGGAAGTGTGCATTTAGTTTCCATGCTTATTGTGTTTCCACAACAATGTTAGTGAGTAAATCTACTGAAATGGCCACCATCTTGGTGAAGTGTTATGTGTAAGATCAGAAAACAGAGGTTGATTCTAGAACTGTAGCCCAAGTCAGTGTGTAATAATAGAGCACAAGAGTGTGGGCGGAAGACATCGACAGCGAAAAAGGGCAGCTTAGAAAAAGGTTAAAGGGTTAAAATATCCCTTTTCAGCTTATAATCCTGATCCATCCAGAGTGATGAGACATTGACAGAAAAATCATGCCCTTCATGGACTATAAAAGAAATGTGTAGCCTACTCCAAGCCAGATACAAAGCAATACGATGGAGACAGGCAGTCATCGAACATCTCTAATTCCATGAGATGTCTCTCCACTTCTTCTCCAGCTCCTCCTCTACACATGTAGTATTAGTATCTCATTCATTCATCGTCCTCACTCCACTCGTTTCCACTCGCCCACTCTCATGTTTTGATTTTTGCTCATCGTTTAGATAAACTGCCTTAATCCATTAAAGACCATCCAATCCCCCCTGTCCTCTCAATGGCTGAGAGCCACTTTTCCAAACATCTCTCTCTCTCTCTCTACACGGGAAATGTGTGTTTGATGAGGCCTCTTTAAGCAACGGTGGAGACATGAGCGCTAATGTAAACAGAGCATAGTTTCCATCATGGCTTGTTTGACACAACGCCAGGCGAACTTCACAGCTTCCCACTTTTGCGGCGACAGCGGCGCACCCACACATCACACTGCTGAGGTGTGTGTCACACTCCCATCCAGAGATTAGCGCTGGGCTGGCTGATGAATAATGATGGGGATTACTGATTACATCCTGTTTGACGTCTTGCAAATGTGTCGTGGTGCTTGCCATTGTTATTGCAGTCATAGAAGAAAAGTAAAATAATATGGCCCTCCAATTACTTTGGTTAGTTCCATTAAGGCAGCCGTGGCCTACTGGTTAGCGCTTCGGACTTGTAACCAGAGGGTTGCCGGTTCAAACCCCGTCCAGTAGGAATGGCTGAAGTGCCCTTGAGTGTCCCCTGTCCCTGTGATGAGCTATGCCCTAATGACAAAATTTAAACATAGACACATGCAGAGCTACACACACCTTTTCCACCATTACATGGTGTTTGAGTGATGTGTTTTAGGGGTACACACCTCTGGCTCTACAAACAGCTCTGCTGAAATGAGACAGGAGACAGATCTATGTGCCGAATGTCACAGTGTCTGCCTCTGGCCGATTGGTTGCGCTCACCTAACTGGTAATTGGAAAGGGTATTTGCCAAGGGAAATCAACCCCATCGCCCTCAACTATATGACCCCATGGGGAGGGGAGTGGTGGGTGGGGGGGTTATGCCCCAGAAGGTGTCTATTGCCATGTGTTGGTTGCATCACAACGCAGTCTCTCAGGATACAGGCTGGACAATGGCAGTCTGTGTGATTAATGGCATTAGAGAGAAGCTGACTGCAGGCAGCTGAAACATTACCCGGCCACGCTACCCCCCCCCCCACACACACACATCCACCCCCATCCCACAGAAACATAGAACCACCCCCCACCCCCACCGTCTCTCAAAGTCTACACTGCACTCTGGTTCTCTGTTACATAAGGAGGCTTTATAATCGCCCAAGTTATTTCATTCATTGTGCAGTCCTCCCAAAGCTCTTTAATGCAAATTGGTCAGGATCTCCCATCATGAACATTTAATACTCAAGTCACAAAACAATCAAATAAATTGCATTTTCTTTTAATACATTCATGTTTTGTTGACTCAAAAACATCTTCATGAAATGTGGATACTTACAGAAGTACAATTCCACCCCACCATAGTGGAACATTTGATCATAAAAGTTTTGTCCGAATCGATAAAAAAAACTAATGATCAGTGAAATGAAGCAACTTCACACAGGGGCGCCTGCAGGAATTAATGTTATGGTACGCACACCCATCACCCCCCCCACCCCCCCGAAAAAAAAAAAAAAACGTTCACGCGTGGACAATATTTTTCCTTTAGGTTCGTGCATACATAGCATAACAACATCCACATGCAATAATGCAACAACAACGTCTACAATTACCTATTCATTTGGGCAACCTTATACATCCCTATACAGGCTAAAGCTACCTTTAGTTGTGTTATAGCTACTGTAACGTCTGGCTTTAAACAGCTGTAATGCAGTCGTTCTGACAAGCACACCAATTGCTTAGCCAACCTTGTTCTTGCCCATCTTGAATAGCTCCTCTAGCTTTGTTGCCTCCATCCTTTCTGTTTTCGTTGTTTAAACTTGTGATATCCATGATGAGTATTGAGTTAGTGAATTAGCTCAACATTGTGTGCTGATAACCATATAGAAAGCCGAGTAAAAGAAAACAAGTAGCCTATGCGTGCCTGCGTGCGTATTCTCTCCTGCTCAAACATGTGTGCGCGTTAATTTTGTGTTCACTAACTTTACTTTGTTGTAAAAAATGGTAAATAGCCTGATGGCATGCAACTAATGGGATACTGTGCATAGTTGGAAAGGTATGGTAGGCCAATATGGTGTGAATATACACACACACAAGGTAAATTTTCTCTCGTTGTTGAGTGATGGTACACACTGTGCGTACGGACGTACACCTGCAGGCGCGCCTGACTTCAAATACTCACTCTTCAAAATGAATGAAGCCACTCATCCCCCAATGACACTCCCCAATTCATCTTGGAGAGAAATAGTTTCATCCAATTAATGAAGAGTTGTAGGCTGTCACAGTCTAAAGCTGCACCAGTTGAATTACTGCTCTTCACACCTCTGTGTGAAGAGCACAATCATTAATCCGTTTTTTTTCTTTCTTTTTTTAAAAGAAAAAAATAAATGGTATCATTTATTTCCTACAGAACCCTTTAATTTGTTTCTAATGCCTTGCATAAATCACACTCTTACCTAAATGTCACTGGAAAGTGACAGAATCTTCTTGTCTCTCAGATGGCAGAGTCATTAATTACTGCGTGGAATTACTTTGTGGGAAGAGCAGGAGACGGACAGGCAGTGCAGCATTGGATTAAAGCAGACACCCAGAGCTAATCTCTGGACCCCCTCAGCACTGATGCCCGCTGCTGCTGGGACTGGGCACTGAGGCCATTTGGTGTGCACTGTGCACCGCAATCTTTTCCTTGGTCCATGACTGCTTGGAGAGGAGATGCTGTTACAGACAGTCTACAGCAACTGAAATGCTTTGTCTGCGGAGTGTAAAAATAGTTTTAAATGACTGATCTAATGTGTGCAGTAGTCTCATGTCATGTAGCCAGTTTCATTCATTAGTGGAAGCTAAATAGCATAACAATGGAGCGCTTCAGTTGTGGGCCCGGTCTAGCACTACTGTTAACATATAGACATATAATGGAATTGTGTTAATAAATGTGGTTGACATAATTGATATATGTGATAGGTAGTTGACATAATTTATAGATAATAAGAAACAGACCTTATTGTGGAACACATTTTTTTAATCATACATATGCCATATACATCTCAAATAATTTAGTTGTGAAGAAATCTAATTAATGGCATATTAAATATATTGAGTCAATGTTGTCTTGGCAGAGTGAAAAAAATGGCTTACATACATACGTGTGAAAATCAAATACTCTTGAAGGGTACCAATGAGGACTGTGGCATTTTCTTCTTGGGAAACTTCAGTAGTGTAATATATGTACTGAGTTGGGTCATTCCATTCGGCTCCAGGGTCTTGCAGTAAAGTAATTTTTACAGCTCCAAAAAAACTTTTTTTACATAAAAAAAATATATTTAAAATCTCAGCACAGAGACTGTATGTTTTGAGTATAACATGATTCACTGATGGTAAATTATTTGTTTGAATAAATGACTTTTTAAAAATATTGGAGACAGAGTAAAATTATGTAATACATGTCCACTCCCAGTATGAATAGTATTTATACTGGAGAAGAGAAATGTGTTTGAGCCAAATGTGAATGAGGTGACAAACAAGAAGTCCGAGAACATGTAATACTTAATTGGAACATTATAGTCTCCAGGCCACCATTGCCTTAATGCTCTCTCTCTCTGTGTGTGTGTGTGTGTGTGTGTGTGTGTGTGTGTGTTAGTCTGTTTACTTGATGACTAAACTACTGGGCTTCTGGCAACTGTACAGATGGGGAAGATTTTCAATCTGTTGTCTGTTTTTGTTTATGTGTGTTTGTGTGTGTGTGTGTGTGCGTGTGTGTGTGTGTATTTGTATGTGTACATACATGTCTGTGCTAAATTTTGTATGTAGACATTCAGACGCTGCCCATGTGACAGTGGCCACTTGTATGTGTGTATATGAAATGCTTATCTTACCTTATGAAGCATATACTGCAGTTTTGAAATCAGAGAGGACATACACTGTTTTGCTTTCCCAATTCTTTTATGTGTGGCTTAGTTTTGACCTGGGCTGGCTCTGCCTAAAATAGGTCATCCTCTGAGAATACGGATCAGTTTACAATCTCATCCACATATAAGGAAACAGAGAATAATAAGCTTGTGTTTATGTAATTTTGCCTTTTGTCAGAGGAACATGTGCCTGTCAGTTGAGTTATTGTAGGTCAAGTTATCACAAGCTGTTCTGATGCAATGAAATACATGAGCCAGAACTTGCTCAGATTCCATGCAAGTGTTGGTGCCAGTAAAAATATTTAGTCTGTTTGAGTATTTCCATACCTGCCATTACCTGCCGAGACTGAACGTAAGCTGTGAACACTCAGTTTGCTTGTGTTATGGGTTGAATGAGTTGGCTGAAGGGGACCAGAGGGAAGAGAGAGAGAGAGAGAGAGAGAGAGAGAGAAATGGAAGTGGGAGGCAGTGTAAACAACACCCCCCCCATCAACATACACACACACAAACATAGAAAGAGAGACAGAGGAACTGACTCACACACACACACACACACACACACACACACAAATACAAACAAAACACAGAGATACCCTTGCACATACAAACACACACACATACACATAGAAATGGCCACAAACAGAAATGGTGTCTCCTGCTGTTTCCCTGATTGCTAGTGTAAGTGCAAACTGCTCTTGCGACTCTTAAGAGTGCTTCGGCCAGAGGCTGAAACAGCTTTTCTTTTTTGTTTACCATCTTTTCATCTCTGTGCAAGATTCTGCAAGCAACCATGAACATGTTATGAATAATGATTTGGTAAATGTGAAAAAAAAAAATCAATCAAAGTAAACTTTCAAATGTTTAGACAATTATTTGTGAACATGTGAACGTACTGTAGTCTAATACAATTGGAGTAATAAACCTTGCCATTAATGTTGGTGATAAGAGTGAAAGTTGAATTCAGTGTTTGAATGTGTGAATTCAGTGCACTGACTCGAACAAATGTCTATTTAAGCATCATTAGTGAGCCCTTGTAATAATCAATATTCAAATGCATTCATTGACTACTATACAGTGACACTGGTTTATTCTCTACTCATCCATAAAACTGTCCACTGCTCTCTCTCTCTCACCCTGTGACATTTTCTCTGGATTCTCCGACAGGGAGCTGGCCTGTCAGTGACTCCAGAGCCTGAAGAGACACTTTGTGTGGGATTCAAATCCCTGCTTTAGCCATCCCTTACAATGTAAGGCTTACATAACCAGTCCAAAATCAAATAGTATGCTGAGATGCCACAGTAATGGCTGTTTCTCTAATTGACTTTCATTGATCAGCCTTGTCATGCTGACATCTCTATCTACTTCCTGGGTAACAAGCTATACCTGCCATGTCAGAGCGAGGCCTTGAGTCAGTATGCCGTGGGCAGTGGAGGAGATGGTGCATTGTCGCCCTGCAGCATTGGTGCATTGTCCCCGCTCACTGGGCTGGGAGGGGCTCCTCGAGGAGGTGAAGTGGCTCTCCGTGTCAGAAGTAGGAAGTCTGGCTAGATTATGGGTTCCAGCAAAACACTTTCACAGCTCTGAGGCAGGAAGAGCACATAAAACAATTCAAACAGGATTTTACAGCCCAGCTGTGGAGCTGAATCTGGCTAATGTGTCTTAAACACAATCTATATATAACAGTTGAAATGGGAACCTAGGTTATTCAATTAAATGAATGTAGTAAGAGGCAAAGGTTACAGAAATATAGTAGTTGTTTTATTTTCTTGTTATTCTTTCTCTTTGGTATTTTCGTAGTTGAATAAGTTATTTGTATATAAATTACCAAGGGCCACAACAGTATAGAGGCCAGTACAGCGGGATCAATGGTAAGACAAACAAAATAAATAAGCATCCACCACGCAACCACCAGCGCTGCTCGCCATAAGAATCAGTTACAGGTAACAATTACAACAGACTACTATGGTCAGTCAATACTCACAGCAAATAATAGTACGGCAAAGCCAAACCCTTATAGCCAAGCTAGAAACACAAGGTACCACAAAACTTATGTCACTGCAAGCCAACACACCACAATCCCCCAGACTCACACAGTAGACTAACTAAGGGGAGATTGCCACACCGGTGCACGCCAATATGGTTACACTGCCACTTACACGGACCACAGCGACTGGATGGCCATTTGGAGGATGCAATTACACATACAACAACACAAAACCAACATTAAATGAAATAAGGTAAACAGGAATGTTAAACAATAAGACACCACACTAGCTAAGGGTAGCTAACATGTTTGAAATGAATTAAACAACCCTGGGAAAACAGTGGCCTGAAGAAGTGGGCCTACGAGGTGAATCACTGCTTCCGACTGTCCGGCTACCGCCATCAAGCCAATCCATAGAGGGGAGAGGCCAGGAGAAGGAGAAGGAACGAGATAGAAAGAAAGCCGCTATGGCATTCCTCGGCTTTTAAATAACTGCAAATACGCCTGCACAACAGCAGCAACGCACTTTAAGATCAGCTGATCTAAGACAGGGCAGAGTTCTTCCAGCGACGGACACTCACTCACAGGTAGCCTGGCCTCGTTACGCAGATGAAACGCGTGATTGTTTGCTGAAAAGATGCACGCTTGCTTGTTATGGGCGTGATGCAGAGAAACCTCTCTGTATGACGAAACGCCGGTTGTTAGTGATTGGTTCAAAGCGGTTCAAAGGAACTCCAATGATTTTAAACCTCAAACTGTGCCCTCCCACCCGGAAATAAACGTACGCCTATGGATCTAGGCCAGACTCTCTGCGAAGTCAGAGAGTCTGGTTTCCAGGCTAACTCACAGGCATCTGCACGCCAAACAATTCAAAGAGACCGGCATTGTCTGCCAGGATGAGGCTACGTATAATATTACCACCTCCGAAAGGACGTGAGCACCTGGATCTGCGTGGCGGCACCTTGAGTCAGCCCTACCACATATATACATCCTAAACTGGGTGCTTGCGTAGTAATGTTCTTACTGCATTGGTTTATCTAAATAAAATATGTATACAATGCAATGCATATAAATCTCTCCCAAATTTCAAATGATCATCTTTCAGAATATCTGACGTAAAATACATACATACATGCATAACTGGCTGAGCCGATATAAACTGTGTTGCCAGTACTGGTAAACTACATACAGTTTCTTGTGAAGTCTTCATTCATTTAATGTATTTAAAGTCATCATTCATTCATTTTTAAACTAACTTGATCCACTTGATTTAATCAGAGTTTCTCCTGAATGACAGCTTGTGGAGTTAACATCTCCCAGATGCCATGAAATTCAATGGAACTGCCTGCAGAAAAGTAAGTCATGTGTGAAATGCAATAATGTGCTTATTTGCAGAAAATCAAGAACAAGTGCTGGGGAAATGGCCACTCAAATGCTGAATGAAAAACCATAATTGTTCACAAGCAAATCTGCTGTGAAAATGACCTCCATCTTGGCAGCACCCAACTATTTATCTATTCTTATCATACCTTATTTCTCCTCATTGCAAATTTTGCCTTCCTGGTATGCTACTTATTTGACTAAATGAAATACAACTAGTTATAAGGGTGTACACATGTATATACATATACACATACATATACATATATATATACATATATATATATATATATATATATATATATATATATATATATATATATATATATATATATATATATACTTTGCTTGACAAAATTTTCCGTAACCAGACTTTTCACTTAAGTTTAATTGCATAGCCCTGATCTTGATGTCAGTATATGAATGTAAACAGGATATAGATCAGATGGGGATATGTTAATGATGGTGGTCATTGTACGGTTTTGCTAGCTCTGTGCCTTTTAAATTTTAGCTCAATATTGGTCAGTGCCTTGAGCAGCTGCGGTGAATGTCATGAATACAACATGAGACTGGCAGAGGCATCATGACATAGTGTACCGCCAACTAAATTAACTGTCCTGTTTCATTCTCTACTTCTCAAAAAAGAGTCAGAGCATGCAGACACATCTCAACAAAAAAAAATCTCCTCTTTGAAGACTTGAAATGGGGGAAAAAATGTCATCAGCACAGTTTGTTAACTCAAAGGAAAACCTGTAGTTTTGAAGTCACACAGATGTAGCAGACAGGATATTACCGAGGCCAAGGGGTAAAAAAAAAAAAACTGAGAGAGCACTCCGTCAGAGGAAAGGAGGAGAGATGGCCGTCTCCTCTCTGATGTTGTAATGGGGTTTGGCCACAGATGGCAGCGGGGACAGGAGATGCCCGGTAATAACCGACTCAGGCGTTTGAAGAGGTGCTGGAGCCTCCCTGGCCCTCCTGTCCTGCTACGCCCCCGTCAGCGGTGAACCACGGTGATGCAAGGACCGGTCTGACACAGACGTGTAATCTCAACATCACATCTGTCTTCTAACTGACCAAATCAGAGAGAGATGGAAGGGGGGAGAGAGAGTGAGAGGGGGAAGACAGAGAGAGAGAGAGAGAAAGCACACAGCCCACATTGTCCTTTTTTCCAAAATACATTGACGATTTGACAGTTTCACAGACAGCTTGGAGTGGAACACACCACATATCAAGTCAAGTCAAGTCAAGTCGGCTTTATTGTCAATTTCTTTACATGCACTGGTCATACAAAGAATTGAAATTTCGTTTCTTACTTTCCCATGCAGACATAGACATACTTTAAATACAGACATAGACATACTTTAGACATAGACATAGCCATAGACAATAAAAAATAAAAATATACAGACATACCACATACAGACATTAAAGTGCGAGACTGAAATATAGAACATATATCAAAATATAGAAATATAGAATATATATCAAAAAATAGAGGTAGTTGTGTCGTATATTTACATAGTACTAGCGTAACCTTCTGACAGAGTAGTAGTAGCAGCAGCATTGTGGCAGAGTGATAAATAACATTGATAACATTTACATGAAGTTTAAACTTGTGCTTGTGTGTACTGTATATTTACATTGATATGCAGTCATTTCAAGTATATCAGGCTTGCAACACGTTAGGCTGCGCAGTCACAGTACAGTTCCACAGGGCGGTCCTGGGAGGTGGGGGGGGGGGGTTAGGGTAGACAGGATCCTAGGTTCCTGGCTGGCTGGTGGGTGGGGGGGCTGTCAGTGATGGGAGAGTGGGTAGAGTGTTCAGCATCCTGATTGCTTGGTGGATGAAGCTACTTGCAAGTCTGGTGGTGCGGGAGCGGAGGCTCCTGTAGCTCTTTCCAGAGGGCAGGAGGCTGAACAGTTTGTGTGCAGGGTGGGTTGTGTCCTTGACAACCATTAGTGCTTTGCGGGTGAGGCGGATGGTGTAAATGTCCTGCAGGGAGGGGAGTGGTGCTCCAATGATGTGCTGTGTTAACAATGCGCTGGAGGGTCTTCCTGTTCTGATCTGTGCAGCTTCCGCCCCACACTGTGATGCAGCTGGACACGATGCTCTCTATGGTCCCTCTGTAGAATGTGGTCATGACGGGAGGCGTGGCACATATCTTACCTCATAAATAATGTATATCTCACATATTTTCAATGGTTCTGATGTTACCAGTGTCCCTGTGCAATTTGTGCATTGAGTTGCATTACACAACTACACAATAAAAATTACACACTGCACCTAGTATCAGTAGAAGTAGAAAGCACCAGTAACGGAACACATCAACAGGGGAAATATGATACTTTTCCATATTATAGTATCCGATTAGAGTTTTTTGTGACCCCCATTTCCGTCTCCCACCCAGTCCGACAGCAAACGCTGATGCCTGTGAATCTAGACTTCCTGGAAGCCCCACAATCTATAGCTTCAAGCCCTGGCACAGGGCAGTGTTTTACATTAGCACCACCGAGAGTGGAGTGGACTACTGCCATCACATCATATTATGGTCTGGAGTGTGGATGATTCATAATGCTCTCCTCTCCGTAGATATTTATCTCTTGTCTGTGTCACAGGTTCAGAATTGGGCCTCAGCATCCGCAGAGCATTTGGGACTTATCAACTCTCCATCTCCCATTCTCTAGCCATTTATTATCCATCCATGTGGGTGCTGCTAGGGCTGAACAGTGGGGGGGGGGGGGGGGGGGGGGTGGTCCACGACCACTCATGAACTAATGGTCCCATTAAATCTGTCCCCATTCCCACATGTTGTCCCTATCCTTCCGGTTCACCACCCACCACCCAATCATCTCTCCATCCTATCCCTTCATCTCCCTCCTGTCACTCTTTGCCCCTCCTCTCTTTCTCATAGCTGATAGGTGTCTTCCTTTCTATCATACACTGCGCCACAAAATGTATGTGAGGAAGTAGTTTAGGAGTTTAGGAGTTTAACCCCTGCACAGCTTTATTACTCCTGAAACTATGTCAGTGGAGGAAGAGGTTAAAGCAGCACTAAAGAAGACCTACAGTTGAGAAACGCAACTGTCTGTTACCACTGTGCAGCGTGATAAATGTGCGTCTCTGTAACAAACTATAAACATAACGCAGAGATGATATAGAGGGAATGCATGGACGGCAATCTGTAGAAAGAGAGCTCCGAATTCCAGCAAGTATCTATTTGTAGTCTATAGAATCGCAGTTCTTTCCCATTTTGATTTTAGCTGAAGATTCAAATAGAATGCTCCCACTCAATTAGTTTTTTTTAAAACTTTTTTTGAACATATCTCCAGAACTTGTTACCATGGAAATAAATAACACATTTCAAACACACACACACACATGTTCTCTCTCTGTCTTTTTTTTAAACTTTCTATCATGACAAGCACAAACACAAATTAGATGATGCGTGCATGCCTTGGGGGGGGGGAGGGCATTTATACACTTCAGTACACCGGCACCACGAGTACACTTCAGTTAGTGTGTGTGTGTGTGGGTGGGGAGGGGGGGTACTGATATAGGCTACGGGTTTGTGTGTGTGTGTGTGTGTGTGTGTGTGTGTGTGTGTGTGTGTGTGTGTGTATTTCAAGATGTATATCAAAAAAATTATACACTAAATTGTGTCAAATGAATGCAATAAAATGAGTGCAATATTTACTAAAATTAGTGCATAATATACTACATTCTATGCCCAATCTAGAAAAATGAGATCATAATTGAGTAAAACGAGTGCACAACTTGGTCAAATGAGCGCATACTCTTATGATATACAAAAAAAAAAAAAAACATTCTTGCAATGATGCCTCCAGGGCTCCGTTTTGAATTAATGTAGCCCACTAGCCTTCTCATTTTCTATCTAGTGCAAAACAAGAATAATTTCAATGCAAAAACACTTAATAAAGAAATAACTGTTTCTAACTATATTCTACTGAAACCAAACAACTCTGAAATGTATAAAACTGAACAGGCAGATATCACAGAAAAAAATATCTTGTGAACATCACAGCTGAGTTTGGTGAAGCCATATATTATCTCTGGCTTTTTTCTGAACATTTCTCCTATCAACGTCTGGAAAAATCCATATCTAAAGAGTTTTAGACCATGCCTAACCTTAGGCTAACCATCTATGGCGTAACTCATAAGCATACAACATATCATTTCGAATGAAAAAAACGAACAGAAAATCCAAAAAAAAAATGGTAAGGTACAAGACTGTTTCAATTATGAAGGAAGGAACTACTCATCCCATAAACCACTGTGCCTCACTGAATAATATATATAGTCCAAGGCACAACCGCGAAAGCCATTTGAACAACTTCCAATCTGACGACAGCCATACGCATCTTTTCCTCCAAACAGTGATTTTTATATAGTGACTGTGCAGTTAATACCAACTGAGAGACACTTAGTAATTAATTTATGTGAGAATATATTTCGACTATAGATTATGGGAATTGGACAATAGATTGTTGTACAGCCTACCTTTTTTTGCGCTGATCTGAGTCATTGGACGACTGAACAAATTTAGTTTACTTTCACTACTGCTGCAGGATATTGCAAGCTCTGATCGAGGCCTGTGATCTCTGAGAGCCCTTATAGATATCCTATATATACACTGTGTATTTAAACAAATGTATGAAGACCAGATTGGGACCTAACCAGCCTTGGTTTTGGTAGATCCTCAGTAATAATACCCATTTCACAGTTTCGGATGCCTATCAGGTATGGGTAGGCTATAAAAGTCATGATAAATACAACTTAGCTGCCCCTCTGCAGAGGTTATCATGTCAGAATATGTCTCAGACATGGAGGAGTACAACAATCTTAACTAGACTTTGCCACCTTGAGTGTTACAGATAAGTGATTGTTTTTTGGTCTGGGCCCATGGACTAATATAGATTAATAGACAGCAAGATTCAGGTGTAAATAAATAAAACATAAAATAAAAATAAAAATAAGGTCTGTATCTAAAATCACATCTTCCATATCTTTATTTGGCTTGAATGGCCATCCATTAAGAGGAACATTCAGACCAAATAGCTTGACACAGAATCCTCTCACTTGCTCCTTACACTAAAGAATCTAAATCATGTATTCTTGAACTTGAATAACTTCACTGACAATTTATATATTTTTTTGTTTTGCATCTTATTCTTCCATGCATGGTATATTATGTTGACATTTTAAAATGTTTACAAAATAAATAACTACACTAAAATACAGATTTATGTGTTTGCATGTGCATATGCATATTATTACTACTTAAAGACACCACTGAATGTTACAATAATCTGCACTCTTTTCATCAGAATTTTCTGGAAGTTCTTTGTGAGAGCTACCAGACTGATATTATCCACCTGGAACACTTTAAGCATATCTGATTTAAACATTTAACCTCAACTTCACACTTCTGGTGGTGACAGAGGTCAAAAGTTTCTAAAGGAGTGAGAACAGTATGAAATTCCACTGCCACACTTCCTGAACTGAAAAGGAATAAATCACCATGACGATTCTGAGACTGTTTGTTTTTCTCTCTCATTGCAGCTCCCCCTGCCCCTGTTCGCTGTGAAAGTGTGCCATTTATTAAAATAACTAGATGTACCGCATAGCGGTACAAAATATGACCGCCGCTCAGTCCTGTACATCCATTCCGCGAAAATAAATCACACTTCAATTTGTCTCCATCTTTTACTCCATCCCCCACTCTTGAAACTTTTGTGTATGCTTGTTTGGCATGCCTGAGTGTGTGTGTGCGGCTGCACAGAAAGTAGCCTACTTGTGCAGGCAGGTCATCACAGTTCATCCATTGCAACTGGATTGATGAAAGGTCACTTACACCTGTAGGCTACATTGTATTTGGGAAAAGCAAAAGGTATCAGCATAATGTTATTTATTTATTTATTTATTTTTTATGTATTTATAAACAAAAACATCTCTGTCAGTTCCATGCCGTTTTCAACAGCTATCAAAAACAAAGGTCATTTTTGGATGGATGGATTTTTTGTGAATATTTCTTCTTCTACATAAGATTTTAGTCATCGTTAGTTCATGTAATACTTTATTGTCAATGCACAAATCAAGTAACAGTAGTCTGAAACGTTATTGTTAATGCACAAATTAAGTAACAGTAGTCTGAAACGAAATGCTGTTTTACATCTAACCAGTGGTGCAAATAACTGACATGTCCAAATGGGCCTTGATGAAATGCGTCGCTAGACTGTTCATACACATTTTAACGGGCCAAAGTTGAAGAGCTTTTGTCCGTTATTGTTCGTGCAAATATAGGCTGATTCATGTTCCCTTGCATTGTGTAACTGAGGTCCATGGCTAGTCTGGCTTTCATCAGACCAAGCTCAATCTTTTAAGAAATCAAAAAATAAATAGCGGGCAGATCAGGCTGGGTTCACCCAGCCTAGTCCATAGGCACCCGATATTGTTTAATTTTCAGATTGAGATATACACGCTCTGGCTATTCTAAATGCAAAAATGCATTAGGGAGTTATGACAAAACTGTAACTAACAAACTAGATCCTAATAGAAAGCTGTTAGCTTCCCTAAGCTACAGGTAGGATTATAAGGTAGGCCTATTTACAACATAAATTGTCAATAGGCTATGCTGGCGACACAAATAAAATCTCCTTTGGAAACCAATGGCTTACGAATTACAGTATCAAGCGGACTTAAACTGCCATATCGTGGCGAAAAGTTGTAATAACATTCACGCATCTCCATGAGTCAAGGAAAGCGCGAATGAAGTAGCCACTTCTAAATGGGACCCACTACACAGTAGCTTAAGGTGTGTTGCTAAAGCAGCCATAATGAAATGAAGGTGTCATTGTTTGGATACTTCACACACACGTGCTTTTTAATTTCACAGACTACAACTACCAAGCTGGAATCAAAGCACATCGATTCCCCTCTCACACCCTGCACGCACTTAAAACAAAATAAACAGGCGTCTCAGTCTCACGCATGTATAGGCAAAACTGTATCAGACCGGTGTAACGTTGGTAAATCTTCCATTGCACAGAATGATTTTGTAGCACGTGCAATAAATGACAGTCGAAAGATACAAACAGTGCTGCTATCAATTTGCTTGGTATAACCGCATTTATAGTTTTCTACAAATGCAATCAATCAAATGGGCCTCCATCACTCAACCAACGCTAACGGTAACATTACCTAGATCCTTATTGATATTACAAGATTAACGTACCTGCAGTAAAAACCAAGCATGTCCGATAAACATCCTCACTTCATCCTCACTTACACTTCATGTGAACATCGTCCTGTCCTTATTAGATGTCCGCTGCGGTAAATTACAGTCCTTGTAGGAAGTGTCCATTATTTTTTCAACCCACTTTTAACTTCCAAAAAAATTACGTCTCACTGCAACGATGCGCCATCTAGTGGACAAACGACTACTTATCGCCAATACTGAAAATGCAGCCATGATGATGATGATGAATATTTTGGCTTTCTTTTGATCCTATTGAATTTGTAATTATGTATCGGCCGTTCTAATACCGATAGTATGTGGGTGCCTGTGTGTGTGCATGTTTATATGTGTGCACCGCCATTTACAGGCCAATGAGTGTACAGTCACTAAATGTACACATAACCTAATTTTTTTAGCCCCCCCCATGGATGAAATTCTACGAAACTTGGCATACCCCCAGACCCCCAGAGAATGCCAGGTCAATCATACACATAAAATTTGGTGCAGTTCTGAACATCTTAACTGAAGATAGGGGCGATTAAAGCAGAATAATATTGCATTTTCATTTTTGACCGGGGCGGGGGGCAAATCACAAATGAGTGATTATGAGCCAGGTTGATGTGGGCCCTTGAGACCAACATACCATAAAAGATTCACAGAGAACTGTGTCTGCCCTACCCTCCTTTCGGGGGGTCCAGTCCAGCGGGGGGGCTGCAGATCAAAACGAAAAACGATGGTTCCATGCTATCCATGTGGGGTTACATGCCCACCAAGTTTTGTGTACCCCGGTCTTTCAGTGTCCCGGGAATCCTTGTTGGTGTACGTCACTAAATGTACACATAAATTATTTTATTGTAAGGCCCCCCATGAACGAAAGTACACAAAACTTGGCATGCATTCAGAGGGTGTCATAATGATCCTACACTTTTAATTTTGTGCAGTTTTGACCTTGTCAGCCAGAGATATTGAGATGAAAACACCTAATTTTTTGCTTTTTAATTTTTAACTAGGTGGCGCTATACATGAAATAAGTGGTAATGGGATGGGTTGACATGCCCCCTTAAGACCAACATACAAAAAAAAGGTGGACCTCCTAGGCCCTACGGTTCTCGAGATATTCACAGAAAACTGTCTCCGGCCACCTACAGGCCAGTTGGTGTATAGTAACATAAATTAATTTATTGTGTGGCCCCCCATGAACGGAATTCCACAAAACTTGGCGTGCATACAGAGGGTGTCATAATGATCCTACACTTCCAATTTCGTGCAGTTTTGACTATGTTAGGTCACAGATACCTTCAATTACACCACCTCATTTTTACTTTTTTGTGTTTAACTAGGTGGCGCTATACATGAAATGAGTGGTTATGGAATGGGTTGACATGGCCCCTTGAGATCAACATACAAAAAAAAAATGGTCCTCCTAAACCCTACGGTTTTCGAGATATTCACAGAAAACTGTGTCTGCCCTACCCTCCTTTCGGGGGGTTCAATTCAGCGGGGGGGCTACAGATCAAAACGAAAAACGATGGTTCCATGCTATCCATGTGGGGTTACATGTCCACCAAGTTTCGTGTACCCCGGTCTTTCAGTGTCCCGGGAATCATTGACGGAAATTTGGGCATGCGAAAAAGAAAAAAAAAAAAAAAAAAAAAGAAATCTGACTAAACCTATATGACCGCCGCTTCGCTGCGCGGCGGTCATAATTACTATGCCTTGTGAGCAGCTTCTCGCAAAAGTCCCTCATTGAACTTGCAAAGGATAATAATGCCCTGAGCGACGACGCTACAGCCCTAGCTTGACTTGACTAACATGTTTAGACGAGTTTCTCTGAGAACCTGCACTGCATTGTGGTAAATGTTTGTGGCTTGACTCCAGGCGAGGTATACAAGGATACAAGGATACAAGGAAGTTTACTGTCACATGCATATAGTTACTGGAAGTAAGAAATGCAGTGAAATTATGTCTGGTGTCTGAAATTATGTCAGCCTATTTGTGCATTTATGGGGGGGGGGGGGGGTGCAGTAGAAGGGGTTTAGTAGATTAAGTGGCAAGGGCTGCATAAGAAAGGTGGGGGAGGATTGGGATTGGGCGGGGGGCACCAACATGGAGCACCCAAGAGCAACAGGGGCAAGGAAAAACTCCCTTACCAAAGAAGAAACCTTGGGCAGATCCACGGCTCAAGGGGCTAGCCCAACTGCCAGGGGTCAGTGCTGTGAGTGATGACAGTGAAGATGTGTGTGTGGGCGGAAGGGGAGTGGAGCAGTGACTGTGTGTGTGTAGTGTGTGTGTGGGTAGGTGGGGGCAGTGTGCTGTAAGTATGTAGAGGATGTGTGTTGAAGAAGATCCTGAAGACAATGTGCTGTTGATATAGGGAGGGAGGGGGGGGGGGGGCAGTGTGCAGCAAGTATGTAGAGGAGGCTTACTGTAGCAAGCAGTGTGCTGTATGTATGTGAGGTGATGACAGTGATGATGTAAGTGTGTGTGTTTATTGTGTGTGTGTGTTGGGGATGGGGGTGGGGTGGGGGGTGGGGGCAGAAAGGCTAGGCAATCAAGGACATGGGTAGATAGATGGAGGAGAAATCAAAAATAATAAATAAAAAGTTCTATGGAGATGTGCAAAAGTTGGAAAAAGTCAGATATGTGTGTGTGTGTGTGTGTGTGTTTTCACGTGTGATGAAATAAGAAAATAAATAAAAGGTCTGTAGCATAGGGAGAGGGATGTAAAAGTGCTAAAAGTCATGTAGGTGTGTGTGTGTGGGGGGGGGGGGGGTGAATGAGTGCAAAGTTAGTATAATGTGAGTTCAGAGTTGGGAAATGTTTGAGAGTGCTGAGGAGTGAATGTGTGCAAAGTCAGTATAGTGTGAGTTCAGAGTTCGGATGGCCTGGGGATAAAAACTTCTCCTCAAATATATCAAAGGTATACAAATGGCTTAGATAAACAGGCTGTTGGTCTAAAGAAACCCAAGGCTCAAAAGAGGAAAGGTAAAATCCCTACAAAAACACACACACTGTGACTAGTACTTATAATGTCTGCACTCCTATCCGCTAGTAATACTATTGACTGATGCAGTAGTAATTCCTAATTGCTGTAAGTCGCTTTGCATAAACGTGTCTGCTAAATGAATACATGCAAACAATGTAAATGCATTGTGTTAGAACACAGTCCTGGAGTGGACTCTCTGATGGACATGCTAAACGAGGCTAAAACCCAGGGTCGGAGTGGCAATCGGGACGATCGGGAGTTTTCTCGGTCGGCTGGCCGAGGAATGTGCGCGGTGCGGGCCGGCCCATAGAGGTTTTATCGCGGCCATCGACGTGATAGATGAATTAAGAATTGCCACGAAAATCTCGAAGATCTACACTTTAGAGTTATGGGAAGTCCAACCAATATTTATACTACTCGCTCACTGTCTATATGTCATTTATGGTTACCCTGCACACTCATCTCTCCCATGCTGATTTTTGTGTAGGCTAGCCTTGATTTTTTAACTTAATTCATTTTTGTCATATTCAGGCATTACAGAACTTTCATGGTCACAAATAAAAAAAAATGGCAATTGAATTTGTTTGTTTGTTCATTCTTAAATTAACGTAGCCTACTGTAGGCCTAGGCTAGAATGGAGCAAAACCTCCTGGGAATGGGGAATGTGTTTCTGGTTTATCCAATGAACCGATTGCAGGTCAAGTCTATTTACAGAAATGTAGGGGGATAAATGAGCGGCCCCTCGTCTAATGGCATGACCCTACAAGCTATCAAGTTCGAGGAAAACTACAGGATTTTTGACAGTCAACGGATTTGCGTAGTAGCTTGCTGTTTTACACATGGATGGAAGGCAGAGAGAAAGGTTAGCGGAGCTAAAGCATTGACGTTATTGCTAGGCAGAAACTAGCACAAGCTAGTCTAAATGTTGATATGTAGGCCTAGCCTAATGACTAATTAGTGGGCCACTCAGGCTGATAAATGGTTTGTGTAACTCGTTGGAACTGTCTATGTAAGCCTATATAGGCCTACTTTAATCGTTCTCTACAAACCTATTTAAAGTGCCTGATTTTCCAATTATTTAATTACCTGTGTTATTAGGTTGGCATTGTCTGTAGGCTAGGCCTTTTTCTAAATTTATACAGGCAACTATTGGAGTGCCAGATGCCCAGATTGCATGGTGATGCTTGAAATTTCCATCCACCCTCAAAGCTGTTTTTATACTGCACTTAAATATCTAGTTCCTTACACATTTATTGAAAGTGCCTGGTTTGTGGTTGATTGGCTTGTCGTATTGCATTAGCACTATTAGTTCCTTTCTCCAAATGTAGCCTATACGTAGCCTATTAGTATTTTAAATTGACATATATTTTGTTTGTGCTATTGATGTGTGTATGTGTGTTGGGGAGGGGGGGCCGGTGCCGTCAGAATTTTCCCGGTGGATTTTAGTGCCCCACTCCGCCCCTGCTAAAACCCATACAGTAGGTGCCAACATCCGCTGTCATCATATGCTAAAAAGAACAGGAAGTGAGTTCCACTCATCACACAGTTCTATACCCACTGGCTCTCGTCACACAGTTCTATACCCACTGGCTACCGTTACAGCAAGGAGCTGAATGAAATAATTGTGAGCATATACTTACTGCAGTATTTGAGTCTGCGTCAAATAACTATTATACACAACTGAATGCAAGCAATTAAACTTGTTATGCAATAACAGCCAAAGATCAAATGGAATACCCTTTCTCAGGCCTTTAACTATCATTTCTATTGCTGGCAGACACAGTTCATCTGTGGGAATTAATGATGTAAACCTCATTTGATTGCATTAATTTGGTGTTAATGTACCATGAATGTCAGTTCACTTCCACTACAAATCCTGCTGCAGGCTGCCTCCACAGTCTTACAGGTGAGTGAGAATAAATGTGTTAGAAGTTCAAAGAAACTTAGAAGATATCTAAGTTTTTCATGATTATATTGCTCTATATGGGTCTCTCTACATGGGGAGCCTTTTTCACAACCACAACCATATCAATTTAGATAAAAAAATGTTTTATTTAAAACATCATGAAGAACATAATAGAAAAAGTCTGGTCAGGTGAATCTCTGAGGCACATTGTTAGGTCTGCTAAAAGATCTGTCTAGTATTACTATTTTTTGCTCCTGCATTCTAAATGCACCTCCCCTTCTCTTTCTTTCATTCATATCATGCATTAAGAGCTAAATTAGCATAGAAATGGAAAAGTCAAGAGGTAGAATTACTAGGCCTAAAATATTGCCTGCTCGTTTCCATTCATGAGATTTGCACAAGATAATGAATAAAGTGTGTGCCTTGGAGGTTGGCATGAGTCAAATTAAACAAATTCAGCAATACTCCCTCAGTGGAAAATTTGGCAATAATGGATTATACTGTAGGTAATGCAACCCCAGTATCATAAGAGATTACTTGGCATGCCAAACCATGTAAACACATCAAGGCACATGCAAGATCCTACAATGTCCAGAAATGTAACCATGTCATGCTATCATATTTCATCATTTGTATGACATGTAAGAGAGCTTAATATTAATATCATCATTTCATCATTTGTATGACATGTAAGAGAGCTTAATATCGGCTGACATGGCTGAAAGCAGAGACTGCATACTAGATGCAACAGATATTGGAAATATGAGACTAACAAATCATTGACATCAACTGGCATAGTTGATAAGAGTCTTTATACTGTATGTGCTAACATATTTATGTCATTGTTATGTCTGTTCTATGGCATTGGGTTAAAGTTAAGTTTTACTGAATTATATTTAGGGAACAGTGCAATTTGACATATTCTATTCTATTCTTCCTGTCATGTGGGAAAACCAGGAAATGAAACAACGATAACACTTTATAGTTATTCATCATTTATTAAGCATCTGTAAATAATTAGTAAATGGTTTGTTCATCATGTGTAAAGTATTGTTCATTAATTATCATCAGTAAAGCATGTGTACACGCAGTTATAAATAGTTCATAGTGATAAGCCTATATCTTAAATATGTTAATACATTGTTTTTAATACTTAATAAATGATGCAATAATAATTTGTTAATGAAGTAATATTTCCATTATGTAACACATTATGTATTAAAGCAAGCGTGTGTGTGTGTGTGTGTGCACATGTGTGTATGCATGTGACAGAAAAAATGGTAGGGGCTTTCATAGTAATTCACCATATTGCTTGCCTTAAAAAGCAGCTTCATTAATCTTCTAGCCAAGACATACAACATTTGTGCTATTCAAATACATGCCCTCTCTCCCAGTAAGTCTATCACACTGTTTGTTCTTTCATGTTTCCATCAACCTCTCCTACCCTTTTAATAACCTCTCCACATTACTGGCAGAAAGAAAGGAGAAAAAAAGAAGAAAAATACCTATTATCGCAAAAAAAACCTATTATCGCAAACTCACCATGAACTCAAGCAACACTGTTTTTGCTGATGTAACAGTGACTGCAAGCAGCTCCAGGCTGGGTGAATGGGTTGTGTGGTTTATTTGGTCCCTTGACTGTGTGTGAATATCTTATATGTAAGTGTGAAGTATGACTGGACATGACCAATATCAAGTGACTGCATTACATTTTTTGTTAAGAATATGCCTGGGGTCTGGAAAAGAGAACACGACAGCGAATGAAAGAGAGAGAGAAAGAGAGATGCCACACAGACAAACTGTTAACAGAATCTTTTTATTCTTTATTGTACATACTCACTCTTACACATCAGTGGAATTAAATACTCAAAGGGCATTTTAGGAAAAGTGTGTACATGTGTCTACAGTATGTGTGTGTGCATGTGCGCGTCTCTGTGTGTGTGCACTCTATGTTGTGTTTGGCAAGCACCGATGTGCACTTACAATTTTGATTCTAAGCTAAGCCACCAAGCCCTGGCATGCTAATCAGTGAAGTGGGAGGACATTTTATACATGGCCTTTTTACATTTTCAGCTTCCTGTCTCTGATGCTGAGGAAAGAGCAGTGTAACATAAGAGCTCCTGTGATGGGGAGAAGGAAGGCTTGTTTTGCAGTGAACACTTTAAGCTGTTTTCACCAAATGGCTGCACTGCTTTGAGCACTACAAATAGACTTCAGCAAAGTTATTGTGTACCTGTTCGAGTGTGTACTTTACATTGAGTAAACATGTTGCAGAACATGAATACCTGTTCAAGTGTGTATTTTTACATTGAGTACTTTTACATTGTGTACCTTTACTGAGTGAATCTACAGTTCTGTATTTGCCCCTTTACTCCTCATTCTAAAATCTATCGAATATACTTTTCACAGATAAGTGAAAAGTATATGACCACCAACCACATACAGTACATACATACATACATACTGTATCTGCATGTCTCTTTTGCAAGAATGGAAGGGGCATGCATGCAGAGACATTGAGGGTGGGTTCAGTTCAAGGGTGGATAGGTGATATTTTGGATTGCAGTTTTTCATTTTGGCATAGATGTGAGTTGTTTATCTCCAAGTGCTATGTCTTATTTAGCTGTGTGTGGAGTTTTGACATAATGAGCCAAATTCTGCAATTGCAATAGGCAAAACATTGGTAACCTACTCTTTACAGTTTTTCTCGATTGTTTACACACATTTTCTGAAAGCATGCCTCATACTCTCAGAACTCTACACACAAATCAAAAAACACACAAACAATGGGCAAAACCCCTTAATTCTCCTGCAAAATGAAACTTTACATTCAAAATAATGTTATTTCTTCTCAAAATGGTATTTTTGTTTTCAAATGACACACACAAACCATCACATGAACAGGCATTTATAAGAACCAGTTGAACACTGACATGCTCAATGTAAAACACTATGATGAATGTTAGTGCACTTCTTCTCCATTCATCATAATGACATAGGCCTTTTTTGATTAGTGTTACACTTACTACAGACAGTACATACATAAGTGTGTGGTAAAATATTTGATAATATTGTTTTTTATACTCGGAACACACAAATGCACAGTAACAAATATACAGGGCTTTGAACCAGAATTATTTCCCAATTGGTTCGTTCCGAACAGAAACAGTATTTTGACGTTTCCGGTTTTCGGTTCAACCCTAATATTGACGTTCCTGAACCGGTTAGAACAAAAAAAATAAAGTTCCCGAACCGGTTAATAACGTTCCATGTCAGCTGTGGGACATACAAATAAGTAGGCTGATCATTAGGACTTTAAAATGATATTGTTAGTCTACATAATTTTCCTGTAAAGTCTCTGTCCTGTCATCAAACATTAAAAAATCACTATAGGCTATATTATGTAAGCAGCATAACTATAATTCTGACATGCCTACATTTTTTTCAGTATTATAGCCTACATGAAGACAAGGAACATTTCTGCCATGTCGTTTATTGGCAAACAACTGAACACATACTGTACCCATTTTTTCAGTATTATAGCCTACATGAAGACAAGGAAAATTTCTGCCATGTCGTTTATTGGCAAACAACTGAACACATATCCATTATAATTTTTACATAGCTCAATTGGTGCTAAGGACAAATAGGGCAGGCTACATAGCTGTCATTGAGAACTTGACCAAACCTAGCCAGAGCCCAATCAGTGCATTTGTTTCTTTTGTGTCATCAATCAATATAAAACCACCAAGCATTACAGAAGCATCCCTGTAGTTCTTACATCCATCCAAAATTCTGTGCAACTCACATAGCTAAATCTGTGCAAATAACTGAAATATGGTAGGCTACATAGCTGCCATTGTGAACATCAATTGGCCAAACCTGGTCAGGGCTCAAACCTGGTCAGTGCATTTGTGTCTCTTTATGTCATCAGACAATACAAAACCACAATGGTGTGTACATTGCTGCCATTGTGAATATCACACTTATAAATGCCTAAAACCATAAGCTCACAACATATCATTAACTAACCACTTGTAACTCCTGAGTTAATCATGAATTATAGTATTAGGAAGTGGTTTATAAAATATGTATCCTCACCCGAACTAATCCTTAGTGCATATGTATGTAACAACTGTTAAATAATGGAAATATTACTTCATCAAAAGCATATTATTGCATCATTTATTAAGTATTAACAATAATGTATAAACATATTTTAGATATAGGCTTATTTACTATGAACAAACTATTTATAACTGTGTGAACAAATGCTTTACTGATGATAAATTATGTATGAACAAGAAATTACTAATGATGAACAAACCAGTAACTAATAAGTAACAAAGGCTTAATAAATGATGAATTGTGTGTAGTTATTATAAAGTGTTACCAAAGCCTGGCAAATATATTTTATTTTTCCCCACAAAAACAATGTACACAGTGTACATCCCAACCAACACAAAGTTGCACATACAGTGGTCTACATATGGCCTGGTGTTACCATCCTACGTACTTCCGGCCAAAATTTGATTTCAGCCTCGCACGTAGTCTGGCCCAACCCACAGTATACGGCTCGCGTGCGGCCGCGCCAATCAGCGAACAGTTGAGTGATGACGCGGAACTTGCCTGCCGAGTTGCTTGTAGTCCAGCGAAGCTTGTAGTTCAACAGCACAGCAACAATGCCGACGGAGGAAGAGACGCTAGAACAGGGGTGGGCAAACTGCGGCCCGCGGGCCGGATCCGGCTCGCCAAGCACTTTCACCCGGCCCACCGAGCATTTCATTTGGTTATCAGGCTGCTCGCTATTTTTTTCCTGCGATAGAGACGACGTTGGTTAGCTTTACTGCAAACTGCTTTTCACTCTCCTTAGAGAACGTTTACAATATCAATGTCAAAACATCATGTTAAATAGAGATAACATCATGTTAAACTAAGTTAACTCTTAGTTATCTCCTTTGCAGCAGATCTAACGTAAACATTATGCGATCCATTTAATTGGGAACGTGTCTGCACTCACGAGAGCTGGGAGAGCTGGCTTGTCATTGTTGATAATTGATATCTCCTTCTTATAAGAAACTTTTAAAAGGAAATCATGAAGGCAACAGTAGTTCCCACTAATGACCATTTAAAAACTGTGAGAGGGCCCAGCCGTCGGTACAGCACTAGCCATAGCGGAGCAGGCAGAAGATCATTGAGAAATAAACGTGAATTAAAGCGACAGTGCACAGTTTATACATTTTGTTAAACAGCATAACGGGGGGGGGTTGTTGTGCGGCCAATTTTCAAAACCCAATCTGGCCCTTGAGCCAAAAAGTTTGCCCACCCCTGTGCTAGAAGCTATCCGCGAAGTTGTCATGACGCAGTTAAAGCAGGAGCAAGAGGCTTGTCTTGTCAATTTTATAAATGGCAACGACGTTGTAGCTCTCCTTCCAACTGGCTTTGGGAAAAGTTTGATTTATCAGATGGTGATAACTAAACCTAAACGCACAAGTGTACTACATGCATCACTACTTTTCATGTTTTCAAATAAACATTTGCTGCTCGTTATTCTCCCCCCTACTCTCAAATTACCTTTACAAAATCAATGCGGCATAGGCCTACTTAAGGAATGGAATGTTAGCTACTAGCTAGCCTTCCGAGCGGGGCTCAAGGCGAGGCGCTGTGTCTTGACGTGAGCTAGCCAGTTACCGAGCGGGGCTCAAGGCAAGGCTGCTGTGATTATGCTTGATTGGGACTAGCGGTTACCGAGCTGGGCTCAAGGTAAACCGCTCCGTGTTTGTGTTTGACAGAGGCTAGCCTGTGGCTGAGCTGGGCTCCAGGCGAGGCTACCGTGCTTGTGGACAGTAACGTTAGCCAATCAACGAGCATGGCTCAAGATGAGGCTGCGTTGTTTTACGCCAAACAACCGTTAGTTTAACTGAGCAAGCTCCAGGTTAAATAACACGTAGGTCGTCAGTACAATCTAACTTATCCGAGAGTGTAGTCTGAACAGCCCGTGTAGGACGAAGTAAGCTCCATAGCTCCAACGAAGTCACCGGGCTGCATAGAAAAATCGTCTGATAAGCGGCGAGAAGAGATAAGAGGAAAACTGGCATGTGACAAGAGCTGATATAATCTCGGTGACATGACGTTTTTGGTATACAACTCTCGGTCTGTGGCTGGCGCAAGTTAGGGCGGTCAGGTAGCCTACATACTAGCCAGCGGTCTGTTTACTACTGAGAGCAGAAGTGGGAAACAGAGTCTGAAGGGGAAGTGGTAAGCGTAAGAGCCTGAACTCCGGCGCACAGCATACGTCATTACCAAACGTTGCTGATTGGTTAAGGGAACTCCAATGATTTTAAACCTCAAAATAAGCATCCGCCCATTACGGAGACAGATTATTATTACTTTGTTCCAGACTGTATGACGAAGAGAAACATAGTCACAGGCGGTAAGGACCAGGCTAGTCTACATACAAAACAACAGAAAAATGTACTGTATACAGTTGAAAAAATAAAAAGGGTAAGGCTATTTGTACCCCTGGTACAATTAGCAGTGTATGCTATTCGTACCCTGGTGCAATTAGAAGTGAATTCTATTTGTACCCTGGTGTACACAGCAATGTGTCCTATTAGTACCCCGTCTGGTACAAATATCAATGTATGCTATTCGTACCCCAGTGCACACAGCAATGTGTCCTATTAGTACCCCGTCTGGTACAAATATCAATGTATGCTATTCGTACCCCGGTGCACGCAGCAATGTGTTCTATTAATACCCCGTCTGGTACAAATATCAGTGTATGCTATTTGCACCCCTGCATTTATTCTGGCATATTGATCACACAATGTAATAATAATGGAAAAAAAAAACAAGCACCATATTTTTTGTTGTTACGTAACAGGGTGTGAATTGCTCAGCTGTGTAATAGACACTCTGAATAAGGTCTCATGCTGTTTGCATCAATGTATAGTTAGAAGTGGATGCTATTTGTACCCTGGTGCATGAACTAGCTAATTGTTGCCATCAAAACTTCCATTTAAGAACCGATTTCTTGTTCAAATTGCACATGCACACTCTCTTTGCTAAATCGCATCACACAGGAATCGAACCCCGGTCTCCCACATGCTAACCCATGTCTGTGACCACTGTACTATCTTCTTCCACAAGCAGCTAGCGTTTGCAGGTACACTAGGCCTGAACGTCCACTAGGCCACTAGGTCGTTTGCAGGTTTATAGGCCTGAATGTCATATTCACAACATTTCTGTTAACTAACAAACTGACAGTTGCATGTGTTCACTAAATCAAGATTATGAAAATAAAACACAACTTTTCAATCTAAAACTTAATCTGAACAGATATTAGTGCTGAAACCGTTCAGAATACTTCACTTTCTGCTGACGAAAAAACAAATGTCCGCCATGTTTTTTGTGCATGTGAGCAACGTCTTTTTGTTGTTATGTCACAGGGTGTGAATAGCTCAGCTGTGTGACCAAGTCTATTCGTACCAGGGGTGTAAATAGACACTCCGAAATAAAAATTAGGCTAAAGCTCTGATTGCTAATTGTAAAACTGTGTCAGGTGTTTGCCCTTGTGATGAGTCAGTGTCCAAAGTAGGGCAATTAACTTTAGAATTTGAATGGCAGTGTGTTCCTTGTGAAAACAAGAGATCTTCTTCATGAAAATTGTACCAAATGCAGAGAAGTGTGTGTAGTGTTTTGAAAAAAGTGTGCTTTAGAACTGCAATTTAAGTGTAAATCAGGAATTGTGGTTATAGTTAGCAGAATTGATTCAGAGGGTTGGTGCACGAGTTACATGTTGTGGTCATTGTGTCTTAAGTACCAGTAATTGTGTGCAAACAATTGAAAAAAACCTGTAACATGCAACAAGAAGCCAACCACTACCAGCAGTTCAGCTATACCAACCGAATATGTTCATTTTGAAGAGAGTACGAGCATAGTTAGTTGCATTTTGCATTTACATTTTTATTGTCACATGATCCTTGTTTGACCAAACGCTGCTGTCAAAATTGTGCTAGGTCTTGCATCCACTTACCTACCATATCTGCTGTATGTCTATCTATCCCCATCAAGATGATTTGTTAACCTACTGGAGCACTTCACATTTCAGTCCATCTCTGTGTGAATCATTGGTCATACAATTGACATTAAAAACTCTATGGATAGACGAATGTCTACAAAGCCTGTGGGTGAAAATTCCACATCACTCAACACTAGGCTGCAGTGTTTGAATAACAATAAAAAGAACTAGATGTACCGCAGGGCGGTACAAAATATGACCGCCGCCCAGTCCAGCACATTTTTTCCACAAAAATAAATCATGCTGAAAGGCCTATATGATTCAAACTGTCTCACTAAATTGCATTATCCACACTCAATTCTCACTGGTATCTGCTAGACAACAAGTACCAAAACATGATTAGTTCATAGATTTCACATGTAAAATTAATTTTATACAACCCCACCCCCACAAGTTCACAAAACTTGGCATGCATTCGGAGGGTGTCATAATGATCCTACACTTTCAATTTCGTGCAGTTTTGACCATGTCAGCCAGAGATATTGTGATGAAAACACCTAATTTTTTGCTTTTTCATTTTTAACTAGGTGGCGCTATACATGAAATAAGTGGTAATGGGATGGGTTGACATGCCCCCTTAAGACCAACATACAAAAAAAAGGTGGACCTCCTAGGCCCTATGGTTCTCGAGATATTCACAGAAAACTGTCTCCGGCCACCTACAGGCCAGTTGGTGTATAGTAACATAAATTAATTTATTGTGTGGCCCCCCATGAACGGAATTCCACGAAACTTGGTGTGCATTCAGAGGGTGTCATAATGATCCTACACTTCCAATTTCGTGCAGTTTTGACTATGTTAGGTCACAGATACCTGCGATTACAACACCTCATTTTTACTTTTTTGTATTTAACTAGGTGGTGTTATACATGAAATGAGTGGTTATGGAATGGGTTGACATGGCCCCTTGAGATCAACATACAAAAAAAAAATGGTCCTCCTAAACCTTACGGTTCTCGAGATATTCACAGAAAACTGTGTCTGCCCTACCCCTCCTTTCGGGGTATGCAGTCCAGCGGGGGGGCTACAGATCAAAACGAAAAGCGATGGTTCCATGCTATCCATATGGGGTTACACGCCCACCAAGTTTCGTCTACCCCGGTCTTTCAGTGTCCCGGGAATCCTTGACGGAAATTTGGACATGCGAAAAAGAAAAAAAAGAAAAAGAAAAAAAAATCTCACTAAACCTATATGACCGCCGCTTCGCTGCGCGGCGTTCATAATAATAATCTATGTATAATCTATGTGAGCCCAACATATGGTCTGGTTTATTAAATATGAATATGGCTGCTATGCTATGACTAGCAGCCCCCCCCCCCACCCAGAACACTCCACAAAATGAAGAAGGCTATTTTTTGACCGTGGAAGATTAAAGTGGTAATTAAATTTGTCTGAGCTAATTACAAGCCTTCCCAGAAGGATCAACAACGAGATAGTCACAACTTTGGGATCAAGAAAGAGATAAGAAATAAAATTAAATTATGAAAGCCATTCTTGTATGTGTGTCTAGGGATGCTACAAACAACTATCACGTCTTAATAAAAAAATATTATATCATAATAATAATGTGACTGTATTAGATCTTAGATGTCTACCACTAGTAAATGAAGTTGCCCAACAAAAGACAACATACAGGGTGAACCATCCCTGACACATACACCTACAGGTATGGTTCACTAAAGAAAATAATGTTCGTTTCACTTTCATCTGTCTCAAACCCAATCAAAACACACACACACACACACACACACACAAGCACACACGGACACACGGACACACACACACACACACACACACACACGCACGCACGCACGCACGCAAGCACAGACACATCTTATATTAGTATTACCTTTCCTGCCTGGCACAATGACTACCTAGCCATTAAGTCAGTCGGAACATGTAAGATTATGCTGTCATTAGTTTCCCACATAGCCACCCCACAGATATACTCTCGAATGAGTACCTCAGCCATTCAGCCCATCGGAACATACAAGATTATGCTGTCATTAGTCCCCCACATTATATAACCCCACAGACATACCCTTGCTTGTGTTTGGGAACAGTTGTGCAAGTAATTGCCTAATAAAAGAATATTGCTCTAGGTGTTGCAGTATGTCTCTGGTGATATGTTATTCTTTTTTAAACACCTGCTCCACTAGATTGAGTTTCTATGAAGTCATTAGCAATATTGAGTATATTTTTGCTACCAAATTGCATACAGTAGAATATAGCAATGGCCTTGGTTTAACTGAATGAAAATAGAATGGAAAATGCATGGGTATACAGACTGTGGGCCCTATCATGACCGTCTAAAGCGCATCGTCACTCGTCAAAAGCTTATTCAAATTTAGTAGGATGTCCAGTCCACATTGGGAGTGTTTTCGCTATCAAACGTCGAGCGCATGGCGCAACAAGGTGTTCCTAGGTTTCTTAATCCGTCATGAGGGTGTGTTTGGGGCCTAACATCATTTAAACCAATCTGAATGACATCTGTCATTCCCTTTAAGATGCGATGTCAAAGAATGCATCGGTATTTTGACAGTCAACGGCGCATTTGAAAGAGGCTGCCTGCAAGACCGTATGGAATAGTCATTCCACTAAACCATGCTTTACTAAAACCTAGCATAGCCTTCACGCATTTGCACTCGTCTATTATTTGAACCATGGTGTGTCAGTCAACGACAAGACAGTTATATGCAGTAAGTTACTTTCACTATTGACTGACAATGGGTTACCATCGACAACATAGGCTGGAAAAAGCAACATTTACACTAATATTGCTCAAATGACTAAATAAAACAACATTTATTCTGCAGAGGAGTTGCTTATATCTCGTGACAGTGCGTCTTCAGCTGTGCTCCATACTGTCTCTCGCCTCTCCCCTAATCACTTTTAACCGTCATTACCAATTTACAAATGATGGTAAATAACTACTGTACTCATCATGAGATGCACAGTATTTCGTAATATCTTTATTTCTAATTATGTTTCCCATTGTAATCGTGCAATTTGTAATGTTTTGCATGGAAGTGCTCTGGTGTGCGTTCATGGATGAAAGAAGGATGGTGCATGCACCCGCCAATAGGACTGTTGACAATGCGCTCTTAAAATAACATATAAATAACTCGCTATAGACTTCTGACCAGGTGTACAATAGCGATTTTTAGACAATGCGCTAAGCCACTCCCTAAGTTGTTAATTGCCACACCCCTGGGCGCATTGTTTAAAAAATAAACGTGCAAAATAAGGAATTAAACTTTGCGCGGGTGGGCACGAGTTTTACGCCATGCGCCAGGTGCAAAATACAGCCCTGTGTCTAAATTTCAAGCACATCCTTTCGTGCAAAGAACTTATGAGATGCAAACATTTACTCTAAACAATGGTTTGATCCATAAGGCATTACACTAGATCTCTTTTATGAGATAATTTGTGACAAAGTGACAATTGAAGTAAGAACCAAATACCTTTTTTTATGTTTATGTCACAACAAACAACAAAATACATTATCTACAAGGAACGCCAAAACTGGGAATAACTATAACAACATCTTCTACACACACACTTATCTGCTTACTATTCTGTACCGTTTTGTCATTCTTTCATTCTCTCTCAACAGACTGCTTTCATTTGCCTGTTTCGTTCTTGTGTCATTGTCTCTCTTTTTTTCTAATTCATGCCACAAGCAAAATTAAATGTAATTCAATTTTAGTGACGAGAAAAAAAGGTTGCTTTTCAGGAATTCACTAGGACCGTTTACCCTGTGGCTTAGCTAAAAACGTATAAGGTTAAAAAAAGTGCTGTCATTTATTTTCCTACTGTATGCCCTTGTCTGGACCCTGCTCCACATGAGGAACTGTTGTTACTCAGATTGCACAACATGTGTGTTTTAGCTCTTCTAACTGTACTGTAATCAGTAGACCATGAATAAGTTTCCACGATGGCCTTTTTGTATCTTTTCGGCTCTAGACAAAACATACCTGCTCTGTGGTATCTTTTACTTGTATGGGGGCGTTCAAATGACTCCAGAGCAGCACGCACTGTTGTCCAAGGAGGCTTGTGACCTTGTTGGGCCATTCACTTAATTGCGGTAGATGCACCTCTTCTTGGAAATCTGATTTGGAACCCGATGATCTCCTTCCCTCATCTCCTGGTTATGTCACCAAGGCTACAAGGAAATACACCGTAGACATGCGGAGGGATACTTTTGTTAGGGAGGATGTGGGATAATAGACTTTTATTCACATTTAAATGTGGTGTTAGGCCAGCCCAATCAGGTTTAAATAAATGGATGATAGGGACTGAATTTCTAAACTGGAAAATGTGCAATGGCTGGAGTGGCAACAGCTTTTTGTTAAATACATAATCTATCTGATTTTCCTTCCAGTTAACAAATATATTCTTACATGAATGAACATATAAACAAAGACAGATTTATTTTATTGACAATGTTATATCAATGTTAAATGTCTGCCATTTACAAGCTCAAATTTTTAGCAGGACTCCAACTGAATCACTACCCAATTAGCACCTACTAGAATGATCTGCATGACTTAAAATAGAGCTGGTGAAAGATAGCGGATAGATGGTTTCTTATAGAGGAAAAAATAGGTACTTTTAATTAGGCTTATAATACATGAGAGGAATTACACCTTTTTCTTTGCACCTCTGAATTAGATGTATTTGTAAGCATCAATTGGATGAGTCCTTCTCATCTCATCCAGCACAGTGTGAATTTCTTGCCAACTTTTCGGTCACAGCCTGCAATCAAGGCTTTTGTAGAAGCTGCCTAGTTTCCTCTGCTGGGCCAAGATAAAATTGTGTGATGAGTTGAGTGATGCACGTTTTCTCCACAAAATCTCTTTGCAGATCTGCAGTGTCAGTCTCCATCAGTCAGGGAACAGACTCCATCTACAAGGCAGGGAAGGAAATGTCAAGATAAAACTAGACAAACACTGTTGTCAAATGGATAGAGGATAAATAAGACTTGCCAGCGTATGAAGTCATATTAAAAGCTATTAAAGGATTATGTAGGCTTAACGGATTACAATGTGTGCTTAAGATTAACTTTATGGAAGGGACTTCATGGTGATTTCTGCCATCTTATTGTCAAGATGCATGTTGATGAACAAGGCTTGCTCAATATTTAAAGAAAGAGGGTACACATTGAGTTGAGAATCATAATCAGTATTGAGCGACAATGTGCTTCTCACTTGATTATCATCTCATTTTTGAGTATATTTGGGTCCATAATTATAAAACATCTAAAGGCTAAATGTAGCTCCTGGCTGATTTAAAAGAAATCAGAAATCAAAAGGAGCTCTCTTAACTACTTAATTATATAAGACTAATAATATAATATATGAGAATTATAGTTTTTAGGGCTCAGTTAAAGCAGTTGAGATGGCTCCTCCTAACTCAAAAGCAATTCAAAATCAATCGTAAAACATCAGTTTCTATCATTCTACTCTGCAAAACTTTTGGTTCTTTGTAGTTAGCCATTTAGCGTAGGCCTACTCATTGGCACCACCAACCTGTTACTCATCAACCAATCAAGGTCAGTGCAATCAAGCTTGTGCATTAGAATTTACCTCATTCACAGGAGCTGAGTATTTTTCTTAGGAGCCCCTTTTACTTAGTAAAATCTGGTTTGTGAAAAAGTAAGTAAAGTAAGTAAGTAAATTTAATTTATAGAGCACAATTAAAACAGTTTCCACTGACCAAAGTGCTGTACAGAGGATATGGCTAAAATAGAAAATAAAAGCAAATCAGAACAAGCAAAATATAAAAGGCAAGCACAGAGAAAGTAAGCAAGACAAATACAGAAATACAATAGACAAATAGACAGCCCTAAACAAATAAATAGCAACAGTACAGAAGGCACTTGAATATGAAGAAGAGAGAAGAGAGATGGACAGCTAGGAAGCAGGGAAGGCCAAGGAGTAAAGGTGGGTCTTTAGTCTTGATTTAAAAGTGGTGATGGAGGGAGACAGTCTAACATCTGGGGGCAGACAATTCCACAGACGTGGGGCTGCTACCACAAAAGCTCTATCGCCTCTTTGCTTGAGGCAGGTGTGGGCCACAGAGAGAAGACCCATGTCGGCAGATCTAAGGGACTGGGGGAGACCAAGATAGAGGGAGTTGCAATAATCGAACCGGGATGTAACAAATGCATGAATTACTGTTTCTAAGTCCTTGGGAGACAAAGAGGGTTTGAGATGGGAAATAATTCTCAGCTGATGGAAGCTACTCTTGATAACAGAGCTAATCTGCCTTTTAAAACAGAGCTCTGAATCAAGGATGACACCTAGATTTTTGGCATGTGGCTTGACAAAAGAGGAGAGGTGGGCTAATTTTCCTTCAATCAGGAGTCTAGCTTTAGAAGGACCAAAAATTATGACCTCTGTCTTATCATCATTTAGCTGAAGGAAGTTATTATTCATAAAAAGATTTGTGAATAATACTTTTATTTTTCAGTTTTGCTTTTAAGATAAAATACTTTACAGCCCCATGTTACTTACAGTATAGGTCCAAAACCCTAAAGAAACCAATTTTGGGGCAGGACAGAAGACAGAATCCATTGTGTTGTCCTACAGTATGATGTGCATAGCATTGTCTGTGACACAGTAGTCTTGTAACATCCATGTTTATATTAGGAATACTGATAGATGGACAGGTCTGTAAGACAGCCAATCCATACTGACTGAGTGTCTGTCTGTTTGTCTGTCTCTAGCAGTGCTGGAAAGCAACTGTCAGCTTCAGTGAGTTCTAGTCATTGTGACATGACAACCCTCAAATGCCGGCCAGTCTACATTCCACATCTGCTGAGAGCATTAGAGAAATGAAATGGAAAATTAAAGTGTTGAGCTGTTTAATATGGACATACTTACCAGGATCACCCAGTGACAATCTGCTTTGTGACATGTGTGACTGCCACTGCTCAGTCAATGCACAGTGGTTACTGGAATGTTTTGCATTTTTATCTACATTACAGAGAGAGAGAGAGAGAGAGAGAGAGATTTTCTGTCGAGTATGATGGCAGATTTAATGTAAGGTGTGAAGAGAGACATTTGTTATGAACAGAGTGGCTCTGAGCGAAAATATTTAAACAAGCCATTAAATCCATAATTCCCCCCCTCCCCCTTGAGTGCCACAAAATATTCAATCCTAAAATCCGTAATCCTCTACTGCTTTTCTGCCTCAGCTCTCTCATACATATGCAGATGTGGAGCATAGAATATTGGCTACGTTCATAGGTAAGTGATCTCATTCCTTTTGTCAGCAATTAACCTAAGTGAGCCTCATTCAATTATGTAGGCATGGTTTCGTACAGAGAAAGTTTTGTATTTGTCCTGTTATGACCTAGGGGTAAGTTTGTGTGTTTGTGTGTGTGTTATGTATGTGTACATAAACTAGATGTACCACAGAGCGGTACAAAATATGACCGCCGCCCAGTCCAGCACATTTTTTCCCAGAAAAATAAGTCACGCTTGTCAAATTGTGTTCATTTCCTACTTTGTTCCTTTTTTGTGTGTTTGTAATTGAGTGTGTGCAGAGTGTGTGGTTGTTTTTGTTTATGTTGTTTATGTGTGTGTTTTGTGTGTAAGTGTGTGTGTGTGTTTGTGTATGTAGGTGTGTTTGTATGTGTGGGTGCATGTGTGTGTGTATGTGTGTGCGTGTTTGTGTGCGTGTTTGTGCGTGTCGTGTGTGTGCATGTATGTGTGTGTGTGCATGTGTAGTGTGTGTTTGTGTGTGTGTGTGTGTGTGTGCGCGCATGTGTGTGTGTCTTTATGTATGTGTGCATAAATAAAGCAAATCAGGGAACCACTTACTCTTTGCGATAAGTGCCATGGGATCTTTAACAACCATGGTGAGTCAGGACCTCATTCATGCAAAGGAAAACATCTCCTGCAGTACAGTGTCCCTGTCACTGCAATAGGACATTGGGATTGATATTTGTTTGGTGTCTTTTGGCCACAGGGAAGAGTGCCACCTACTGGCCAGCCACCAACACTGCATCCAGCAGGAACCTACTCTTCCAAGGAGGTTTCTTATCCAAGTACTAACTAAGCCTGCTTAGCTTCAGTAATTCAGCAAAGTCAGGTGGGGTATACTACGAAGCACGTTAGACATATCTAGGCTATGTAGACATATCGAGGCTTGACAAAGCCTTGACTCAGGGGTATACGTTAAGTGATACTACGATTGCAGTTATGTGATATATTTGTCAAACTAGGCTTTCAGCTCAGATCTGTGCGCGTTCTCTGTGTTAGGATGACTTTGGCCAATTGTGTAACGTGGAGACGCACAAGACAGCCTCTATTTAAAAACAATTACTTCCGCATTCATGAGCGATAGCTTAATCTACACTGCGGTCATTTTTTGTGTCTAACCTATAACATCAAATAAATCAATTGCCATCAGTTGTTGTATGGTATGCACGTCCATAGTGGGATATTTGCACGCACAGCACTATTAAAGCGCATTCGAGATCCAAAATGTTAGTAGAGGCGGAGCTCCACCTGTAAGATATATGACAGAATCCTACACGTGAGATAACTTCGTTATTGATTAACAATTGATATATATAAGATATATATAAGATATAACTTAGCACATAACCTCCTCCCAACCAGGTTTGGTTGACAGCATAAGATGCCATGGTGATATAGCGACACTAAAACAAATCCACTTTCGTGTCACAGCATACCCTAGCTTTGAGCGCAACTTACCTCGCTAACCCACTAATCGAGATTCGTAGTACACCCCAAGGGTATCTGCTGGTCTGGCTGCTGGCTAAAAACAAAAAACAAAAGGTGGAAGGCATAGGCCTATATGATTCTGAACTGAACTCACTGAATTGCATTATGCACACTCAATTCTCACTGGTATCTGCTATCTGCTAGACAACAAGTACCAAAACATGATTAGTTCATAGATTTCACATGTAAAATACATTTTATACAACCCCACCCCCATCTTGCTTGTTCATAATTCTGAGAAATTCTTGAATTGTGTGCATGTGTGCATGTACGTGTTTAAGTTTGTGTGTGTGTGTGCGTGCATGTGCTTGTGGGTGTGCCTGTGTGTGTGTATGTGCCTGCATGCGTACATATATCTACTGTGTGTGTATGTGTCATATGTATGATTACTGTGAATGTATGTGTGTGTGTGAATATCTGTTTATGCACGTGTGCATATGGAATGGAAAATCTGACTTAACCTATATGACCGCCACTTCGCTGCACGGCGGTCATAACAAGCAAACAAACAGTGTGAGGTGGGTCCAAGTCAGTCATCAGTAATGTTGTGTGTTAGAAATGTGTCTGAGTGCAGTGTTGCATGTCCAAAACCCAAAGTAAGAATGGCCCTCCTGAAGGGGAGAGGAAGCAGCCCTTTCAACTGGACACCTGCATACAGGTGCAGCTCATCATCAGCTCGTTAGCTCTTGAAGCACCTGAAGACAAGCAGACAAAATAAGTAGAGGGCCTAGTGGCCCGTCACAGTCCCCTGGAAAATGTAATCAAGAGCAGATAAAGCAACGACTACTCAAGAATACTATGAGTGACATTTCTACTGTTACTTTTACTTCTTCCAGAATTAATTATTTATTTTGTTGTTGTTTCTTTTTTTACAGGAATTTGTACACAGTAATATGTATATGTAATATGAATGTAAAACCTCTTCAATGAAAATGGCAATTTGGATGATGAGATTTACGTACAAGTTAAGTACTGATAATAATGATATATTGCTTCTGGTCTGGTATCAGGCGTCTCGTGAGCTAAAAAAAAGAGGATACAGAGAGAAAAAGGTCGCCATCATAAAAAAAACTGGAAATGGCATTTTTATGCATTCGTTGCTGTTTCAAACTTGCAAATATACTACCTTCATCCTATAAACAAGGAGTATTTTTGTAGACAGCGCCTGTGAAGTCTAAAACAGTGTGTACATGAGCACACAGCAGTAGCCATGGATTTTTACGCCAAGATGAAGGTCATCCACTCATTCATTTTGATGGGAAAGGGCCACTCCTGCCCTGCATATGTGTGAGGTGGGCTATGGCTCCTGTGTTCAGCCTTAAAGACAACTAATGGGAACTGCAAATGTCAAAGATGTTTTTATTTTTTACTTTGATTGCAAGACGCAAAAAAACACTTATGAATTGCACCTGGCGGCGATAGGTGAAAAAACATTTCTACAGGGTGATTGTTCTCAGAACATTTTTTTACGAATGAATAAAAAAATTTGAAAATGGCTTTTTTTTAATTTGTGGTATATCTCAAAATTGTATTTGAGTGAATGTGACAAGTATTTAACAGCCACTTTCATCCAAAGTGACAGGAACACACAAGGACGGTATATGCTGCACATATATCCTCAATTGCAGTGAAGAAAAGAAGCAATGCAAAAACTCCAAATGGTGATATGGTCTTACTAAAAAACTCCAAATGGTGATATGGTCTTACTAAAAAACTCCAAATGGTGATATGGTCTTACTAAAAAACTCCAAATGGTGATATGGTCTTACTAAAATGATCTTAATCTGCCACTAATAACACCATTGCATAGAGCCGAATGTCCCTGACTGGTGGAAGAGGGTTGTTTGTCTCGTGCAGAATCCCTCACAGCTATAGGGTGACTGGGATGTCCTTGCATTGATACTGTCTGGATTTAGTGTGATCTAAAATGTTTCCAGTAGATGCTGGCACCCTGGTTTCCACACAGTCTGCTGAAAGATGATCGTTTTCCAGCAAGCCCAAATAGAGAATGACCACTAACACTAATCTTAATGAAAGAAGACAATGTTCATCATGTGGGCATATTCAATGTGTATAGTTCACTTGAAGGTTGGTGGTTGAGGCAAGGCATCTACAGTCTCTTTGGCACAAGGCATTCATCAGGGTTTGTGTGGAGATAACAGTGCAAGCCCTTGTTAGATTTTAGTGGTTTTCTGTATGTCATTCTTTGTTTAAGATTACATTACATTACATTTGGCTGACGCTTTTAAGCCAAAGCGACTAACAACATAGTAAACAGTTTAAGTTTTAGAGCAGTTCTCAACAATTTTAGGACAATTTAAAAACATTAGAGTACAGTAAGAATAAGTGCATCAGTGAGTGCTGTTTTTAACAGTTACTTGTCAGTTTGAGACGGCTGGTGAGTGCTAGGATTAGTAAGACTTGTTGTAAGTGTTGCTATGAGAGGAGATGTTCTCTAAAGAGCTGGGTCTTCTGCAGAGATACTGCAGAAACTGCGGGGACAGGTTGTTTATTGTAAGCAGACAGAATGTTGTCGCCCTTTCCTGGACAAGCATATAATTGGTTTCAAAGACAGCTGCCAACAGGAAAACATCAGTATCCCACCCACTCTTTTGCACTCACAGCCATTAAAGAAGACATATTCATCACTCTGAAACTAGTCGCAAGATATTACAAAATGCTTTTCTCTGTCCAATCAATTTTAATTTCTCACTGTGGGGTTTTCCGAAATGGGATAACGGCCACATTATTCTATGTGATACCTGGTTCCACGTAGAGCACTGAAAATGAGTTGATCTTTTATTCAAGTCCATTTTCCCCGCAGAAAAGATGAAGGTGATGCCACAAACCAAACAGCTATGTATATTGTTAACTATACACAAAAGTAGACACCTTGCAGTAGAAACACAAAATGCTATGTATCCATATGGCTTTGTGTGGACAATCTTCTCTGTCTCTAGTCTCATTTATTTCTGTTATTGGCCTCAGACATCTTTGCTTATTCAGAGATGGTGGCAGGAGGTCGTAGACCAGGCAGGCTCTGATGAAATCCCTCAGGGAAGGCAGGGGATCGTGACTGCTGTGACATCACTGCAATTTCCTGCTGCTCCTGTGTTTCCTGTGGTAGGACCTGGGCCTGTGTGTTTGTGTGTGTGTGTGTGCATATACTGTGCTGTGCGTACTTTCCCATATGCTTTAACAAATGCAGCACAGTTTAAATGCACATCCAACACATCCAGCATCATGTTATGTGTGACATAATCATACGCATTGTTTGTTGAGGACCATTTTCCTGAGAATTGTCACCTGCCTTTGCCCTTGGTTTTACATCTCTCTGTGATTGCTACGTGCATGAGAGTATGCAGGCCTGGTTTTGGCAGGCAGCTACCCTCCACTATTTTGAGTACACTACCGGTCTATTAGACTATTGGTCTATAAGCTTTTTCATTTGTTCAGTTATACTCCATACATAATTTTAATAACATGTCATGTATTTTCTTAATATACATGACAAGTTAAATTTAAAGAAATGGTGGTCCAACGGCGGACCACAAGTGGCACGCCACTGGCGGCATACCACCAACGGTCCGCTATCTGATTTTGCTATCTGGGTAACTTACTAGCTGTCCTAAAGGTGATGATTCATGGAGCTACTTTTTGAGCAATGTTGCTGGGCAACCACATAACCGTTCCATGTGTTCTGATTGGATGATGTTCAAAATTAGCTCTTCAGAAAAAAAAATGGTGCTCAATATGAATGGGAACATGCCAGAGAACAATACTTAAGAACAGCCCTGCAGCATTGCTCATAAACTTGCCTTGGGTGTCATCAGCTTAAGGCTCTTAACATGCATGCTAACCTATTTGAAGAGTTTGGTCTCTGCAATTGACTTTATGATAAGAGACAAAAACAACAAAGTTAATAGATATCATGTGTCTCTGACAGTTTGCAACACACTCACACACACACACTCATGTTTCACTTTTTTTGCCATTCACAGAACACATTTGACAATACCCAGTATCAAAATACCCAGAAAAAATAAAGTGAACTGGCTTTTCCTGAAACTGAACACTTTGTCTGCAACCATTTCACCTCCAGCGTGCTCAAATATTTGCTTTCATAAGGGGAATGCGTTTGCTGAGAATGCAGTGGGACGGGGATAAGCAGTTCCATTTACTGAGCAATCACCTCCTGTCATGTCTCTTTCTTTTTTATGTGAATGCCTGGGGTGCTGTCTTGACTGATGCTACTGTTGAGGCTTCGGCCAGTCTGAGACAGGTCAAAGTGAGCCTGTCTTCTCCTGCTCCAGGATTCATCTGCCCACTCCTATGCTCATCTATCTTGGACTACAAGTGAGGGCGCTGGAGGCACTCAAATCAGGGCCGTATACGGCTCTGGCTCAAACCCCTTGTGGTGTGGGGTGCTTGTCGCAGAAGCCTTTTCACTTCAACATGCCATAGAAATGAATAGGTGTTTCATTGACAACTGCAGAGTCAAATACTTTCTTTGCCCTTTAAAGGAGAATTCCGGACATTTTTCACATAGATTTCTGTTTTGAGGTCACGAGTACCGTCGGTACGAAAATAATCCCCAAAACAATCGGTGTTACCCTAGCTCGAGTTGCTGCAGCCAACAATTAGAGCAGCAAGGCAGCTACAGTGCTTTCCATAAACACAAGCAAACAGGAATAGCTAATAAAAGCATTAAAAGGGCAATAGTCAAACAAAAGTTCAAAATAGAGAAAACATAAAACACCCAAGGCAATATTACATAAAAACATAAAAGGACAATAGTTTAAAAGTGTTTAAAAAGTAAATTTTTACCAAATGTAATTGCTTCAGTTTTCTTTGTTCAACTGAAGAAAATTTTAAGATATCCAGTTGTTGATCTTGTCAATACACTGCACACAGGCGATAGAGCTAAGTAAAGTTGCGTGTCAGTGGCAGAGCTATGACAGGAAATCAAATTGTTTGTGCAATATGAAAAGTGTTGTCACTACACGCAATTACAGACAATTATTTCTGCTTGTCTTAGGCCTGAAAGATAAACGCAGTGGCTTTGTTCGTTATTAAGCGGAAAACATGCTAATGTAGCCCTCTTTTGCCTCAGAGGGGTGTGATAGTGTAACCTGGGTCCTAGGATATGGTTCTCACCTTTTAAGCCTGCTGTTTAGCCAGAGTAGCTTAAGCACCCCTACGGTATAAAGGTTATACTTTGCTCTATATAACCAGTGAGTGGAGACGGAGTCAGTATAACAAACAAGAATTATAAAACACAATAAAATCACGATATGACAATGCAAACGAATAAGACTATATGTATATGTACAAAATGTCCAACTATGTATGCCCAGCTACTAGGGCGAAGTCAAATAGACTGGACCACCTTAAGGGTCAGTCTCTGTGGAAAATATTTAAACAGTAATAAGTAACTAGAAAATGCAATTCCAGGGAATTACCATTGCATGTAAATGCAAAAAAAACGGCTGTGTATAACATTACTTACAGTATGATTCAGATTACACAGACTTACAGTATTCTTGAAAACCACTTACTTGGTTAGATGTTAGAGTATATGACATTTATTTGTACTGATATATGTATCAGTACAAATAAATTGTCAATTCAATATTGATCAACATTCTTTGTTTTAATACAGTACTGCAGAAACAGCAGAATGATACTCAGAACACACTAATGAACACTTAACAACCAATGCAAGCTTGAAGTCAAAAAATCAATGTTGAAACCAATTTTAAAGTTAACCAATAATGATAAGGGAGAAACCAGATGTCTACTGAATTTGCATTCTTACAGAACTTGATGATGCCAATCATATTATCCTAAGACAGATCTATTTATCAGTTTTAATTTTGAACTGGCAGCAACAGCTAGAGGCCTCAGTTAATGATAATAGGTCAAATTTGATGGTGATATATACTGAAGAATAAAAGAGTCAGCCCTTCAGATGATCAGTTTTAGACAGAACTTAGAATCTTAATTTTCACACAGCAAAGGTCTAAAAACAGAGGTCTAACAGCACAGCTAAGTTTCACAGATGTTACAGCACAGGTATATGATTCAAAGGTATGAATCGTTGACATGGTAACCTAACGACTAACATGGTAAACAGTTTAAGCTTTTTAAACAATTCTCTCAACAATTCTAGGACAATTAAAAAAAGGTAGAGTATAATACAATTGTTGCACCATCAAGATACTGGTAGTTAAATACTAGCCTATAATTATGACCGCCGCGCAGCGAAGATTTTTTTTTCTTTTCTTTTTTCTTCTTTTTTTTCTTTTTCGCATGCCCAAATTTCCGTCAATGATTCCCGGGACACTGAAAGACCGGGGTACACGAAACTTGGTGGGCATGTAACCCCACATGGATAGCATGGAACCATCATTTTTCGTTTTGATCTGTAGCCCCCCCGCTGGACTGGACCCCCCGAAAGGACACAGTTTTCTGTGAATATCTCGAACATCGTAGGGTTTAGGAGGACCATTTTTTTTTTGTATGTTGATCTCAAGGGGCCATGTCAACCCATTCCATAACCACTCATTTCATGTATAGCGCCACCTAGTTAAACACAAAAAAGTAAAAATGAGGTGTTGTAATTGAAGGTATCTGTGACCTAACATAGTCAAAACTGCACGAAATTGGAAGTGTAGGATCATTATGACACCCTCTGTATGCACGCCAAGTTTTGTGGAATTCCGTTCATGGGGGGCCACACAATACATTAATTTATGTTACTATACACCAACTGGCCTGTAGGTGGCCGGAGACAGTTTTCTGTGAATATCTCGAGACTATCTAGGAGGTCCACCTTTTTTATGTATGTTGGTCTTAAGGGGGCATGTACACGAAACTTGGTGGGCATGTAACCCCACATGGATAGCATGGAACCATCATTTTTTGTTTTGATCTGTAGCCCCCCCGCTGTACTGGACCTCCCGAAAGGAGGGTAGGGCAGACACAGTTTTCTGTGAATATCTTGAGAACCGTAGGGCCTAGGATCACCAATTTTTTCCGTATGTTTGCCTCCAGGGGTCATATTAACCCATTCCATGTGCACACATGTGCATAAACTGATACCCACGCACACACATACATTCACAGTAATCATACGTATGACACATACTCACACAGTAGACATATGTACGCATGTATGCACATGCACAAACACACATACGCAGGCAAACACACAAGCACGCACACACACACACCCACACACATAAACATAAACGTGTACACGCACACAATTCAAGAATTTCTCAGAATTATGAACAGGCAAGATGGGGGTGGGGTTGTATAAAATTAATTTTACATGTGAAATCTATGAACTAATTATGTTTTGGTACTTGTTGTCTAGCAGATACCAGTGAGAATTGAGTGCGGATAATGCATAAGACAGTTAGAATCATATAGGCCTTTCAGCGTAATTTATTTTTGTGGAAAAATGTGCTGGACTGGGCGGCGGTCATATTTTGTACCGCTCTGCGGTACATCTAGTTTTATTCTATTCTAATCCACCATGCATAATGTAGGGATGGAGAATGCTTTTCAAGCCTAGCCTATATTCTTGAATTTTCCCTGGAGGATCAATAAAGTATCTATCTATCTATCTATTTAGGATTCAGCTGAAAAACTTGTTTGGAAAAGAATGGATAGGCTATCATGTGATGTCGTGGTCTTATCGCCCTCTCACGGTGAATTGCACGGATGAATATTACATGATTTTGTGCTTCTTTGTCAATCAGACCTCATTTTGTGCTTCTTTGTCAATCAGTCAAAATGAAATGCCATTGTGTGACAAGTGTAAAAATAGCGGCCTGGTTGAACACGCACTGAAATAACCGAACATAATTGAACATAACCTGAACAAAACCTACCCCCTACCAGGTTAAGTTCAGAGCCTATGTTACCATAGTTACTTACATAGCCTGGTCATTTTTGAGCTTTCTGGAACTGAAATCCCAGGTTTACCGCTAACTCTGGGTTAACATACCCAGTTAGCCAGTAAACCTGCTTTCTGGAATACCCCTCTGATGTGTCTCTAAATTTATGTTAGGACCTTTCTTTGAGGTCCGTAACACCCAGTCTCCCCTACATGCAATGCAATGATTCAAATATAAATATAATTCTCTGTGTGGATATAAGTTTTTAAAACTGTACACTAAAAAGTAGCGATTCACACGGTAAGTATAGATTAGTCAATAAAGCCCTGTGTGGAAGTACATGTAAAAAGATACACTAAACCGTAGTGATTCAATGTGTAAAACCGGTGACCGTGATTTGTTAAAGTAAGACTTGTTACTGGACCAACAACTCTTTAACCAATCACAGCCTTGTGATGTCATCAATGTAAGTCTTCTGCTTCTCCCATTGCCATTTTGAAATTTCCCTCCAGAAACAACCAGTGGATCACCAACTTGTATCTTAATAAAGGTAGGTCCTTGCATATTTGTGTGTAAAATAGTTGTATAATATATGCACCTTAGATTTTTTTATTTTCGTTTTAGTTGACTGGTTCCATGTTTGTCTAATGTTAGCTGCCAGGCTAGGGACCATACATTTACTGTAATACATTAGCTTCCTAATAGGTAATTCAGTGGCTATGCATCTTTTAAATAACTTATTTCGAAGGGATACAGTAGTTGAAGTAGCTTTGAAGCTCATTTAGCAATCTTGGTGTCGCTGTTATTATGTTAGGCTAGGGAACATAAATTTATGCTACCAAATTAGCTTGCTAATAGGTAGGTGCAGCATGCAACTATGTGAAGTGCCAAGCCGGTGTTATGTTAGTTCACTTGCTAAGGAGCACACTTTTGGACTACTAATGTAGCTTGGTAATAGGCTAAAGCAGTAGCTTTTGTTTGTACATGGTCCTGGAGCGACATTGCCATGTTGGTCTTGGACCGTCTTTACAATATTGGTCCAGGACCCACATTGTGTTTGTCCAGGACCGTCTTTACAATGTTGGTCCAGGACCCACATTGTCGTGTTTGTCCAGGACCGTCTTTACAATGTTGGTCCAGGACCCACATTGTCATGTTTGTCCAGGACCGTCATTACAATGTTGGTCCAGGACCCACATTGTCATGTTTGTCCAGGACCGTCTTTACAATCGTCATTATAATGTTGGTCCAGGACCCACATTGTCATGTTTGTCCAGGACCGACTTTACAATGTTGTCTTTACAATGTTGGTCAGGGACCGTCTTTAGAATTTTGGTCCAGCACCGTTTTTACAATGTTAATCCTGGACCAACATCGCCATGTTGATCCTGGACCAACATTGTAAAGACGGTCCTGGACCAAAATGGTGGTCACTCCTGGAAGATGTACAACAAACAAAAGTGACTGCTTTAGCCTATTACCAAGAAGAGACCCAATAGTTGATATAGCTTTGAAGCTCATTTAGCAATCTTGTTGCCATGGTAATTAGTGCTAATGTTAGCTGCTAGGCTAGGTAAAATACAAAAAATAGCTTGCTAATAGGCAATACAAATCTGTCAGTTGTCGTTAGACTGTTTTTCTTTTTTGCTACATTTCTGAGAAACTTGCCATGTTTAAACCTTTATACAATAAGCTGCAAAATATTTTTGTCTGCTTTGTTTATTCCAGGCCCATTATAGGGAAGTTTGTCCCTGTACATCACAGGGAAGTTGGTCAAGGTCCATCATAAGGAAGTTGGTCCAGGTCCATCACAGTGAAGCTGGTCCAGGCCCATCACAGAGAAGTTGCTTCATGTCCATCACAGGGAAGTTGGTCCAGGTCCATCATAAGGAAGTTGACCCAGGGGCTTCCTGGGGGGTACTGTACCGTTATTTCAGAATAGAATCTGTGGGCCTCCCCTCTGAAAACAGTGACACCTCTGCGCCCCCCCCCCCCCCCCCCCCACAACAATCATTTTCAAATAATGATATTCACTTCAGTTAAGCCACTTAAATCGGTGCTATACTATGCTATGCAATGAAATGAGTTTTCATCATATTTTTGACGTTTGGCTTTGTTGCCCATATCAGGCTCGGGCCGTGCAGCAATAAAATGTGACAAATCTGTCCATTTTACAGTAAGTTAGCTATCGGAACGTCACATATTACCGTCACGTATGTCCAACCTCTTACGTGTATCTGCCACTTAATATTAATTTCTATACAAACCAAGGCAGCGGATTCCTAAATGAACGCAAGCACCCACACCATAAGTTTATCTAAATTAGCTATGTACCAAAAAATAAATTTTACTGTGACTCGAGGAGCTGTAAACAGTGTTGTAAGGCTGCGTGTACAAATCCGCACTGGTAACTTGCAGCTAGCTCGGCTGGCGGCACTGTTGCTAAATTACGTTATGAGGTTTGGCACATATACATTCTCACTCAGGATAGGGATCAATAATACTTTCCACTATCCCAAAGATTTAGTATACATCTCTTCTATGATTTATTTCAATTTTATAATGTTGTCAATTACATAATCATTGGAAAAAAACATAGATAGTTCTAACATGAAATAAACGTTTTTCCTTCTTTTTTGAATCAACCTTCCGCGCCTCCCCACAAATTATTTGGCGCCCCCCAGGGGAGGCGCGCCTCACAGTTTGGGAACCTCTGTACTACAGTAACGGTAGCCAGCTAGTATTTAGCTGTGCAGTATGTACACTGAGTAAACCTCATGATACCTTGACGTGCTAGTGAGAGAACTAGCAGCCTGGGCTTTTAGCTCAATTACTAGCACGCTCGCCTCCCGATCCGAGGTGCTAGAGAGCAAATATACATTCAGCCAGCTCAAAAAGTGCAAAAATATATGCTTTGTCTTCCAGAGAAGTATACACTACAATTCCAGCTGTTACTTGTCAACCAAAGGCCATCTTAGTGCCAAAAGTTAACCAAACCGAACTTAGCATGGGCAAACAGAGGAGGAAAAGTGGGGTGAGCATGGAATCAAACTGATGCTTCACTTTAGCCAGAACTGTCTGACCCACTTGCTATAAACTCACTCCTTCCTCTCTTTCATGAAAAAGCTGCAAGCTTTGCTATGGTCAGACATGGCATGAATGTTGTAAAACAATTGACAGAGCACCTAAATTCCGGCCATTGACCATTTGACCAACCATGGCATTTGACCAACCACTATATACATTTACAAAAATGGTTCAGTGGAGTGATTCAGAGATCCAGACTGTTATGGAGAGATGTTTGTGATGCTTGGTGGGTTACACATAGAGATGGCTCTATGGAACACAATCGGATAACTTTTAGATGGAAGTAGTTGAACAACTGTACTATGTGATAATGGGGTGGCTACCTCTGGAAAAGCAGACTCCTTCTAAAGGGTGGGCAGCATGGAAACCATTTCCAGAAGTAAAGGATGCCTTCATTGCTATGACAGCAAATCCTTTTCAACTGCTTAGCCAGGAATCAAACAGGTTTGCATGCTGGAGAAGTACACTTGTGTTCTTTACGATAAAAAAACGGATCATGAAAGTCAATGATCTCAGGAAGGACTTGTTTTCTCAAATATGTCTCTCAATGGAAAATATTCCTCCCACACAGGCTGCACTGATACAGCATTCAAATAGAGCAGTGTACCAAGCTAGCATTTGGTCCAAAGGTCTGCAGGCTACCCAGTCAGTGCCTTCTCCTGAAAAATATGGATGGACCAAATTAGATGATTTTTGGACACCTTTATGGACACTTTTACCAGAGGCAGCCAAAGTATGTAGAGAACCTCTTAAATGTGGCAGCAAAGGTGAGCCTCTCTGCTCTCGAAAGTGCCGATGCCAGGATGCTGGGTTGCCTTGCACAGTATTATGCCAATGTGCCAGAGCATGTGAACAGATGCAAATATGCAGTATGTAGAGTAGGACTAATGTAATCTAGTGTGGTGTTTTACTGTCTTAAGAAGTTGTAGGGGACATGTGTGCTTAATTGTATGTTTTTTTTATGAGGTCTGCCTGAGGTGCTTGACTGTCTGTGTTTATAGTATCCTTGAGACAATAGGTGGATATAGCCATAGTGTAGCCATATTGTCTGCTTAAAACAGAGACATATCTATGACACATATACCTAATTTCATGATTTTAGGAGGTTGTTTAGGTGGCCTTTGAAATAGCTGCCAATTATGTAGATAGGCAGTGCAGCCTTTTTTCAATTTCTTTAAAAATTCACTTCCCGTTTGAGATTTCTTGGAGTAATCTTCCAGGATAACGTAGGATCACCCAAGGGACATATATCAAATTTCAAGCTTTTAGGAGGTTGTTTAAGTGGCCTCTGAATCAGCTGTCAATTATATGGGTGGCCATTTTGAATTTCTTCAAAATCTCACTTCCTGTTTGAGATATGTTTGATCACCCTTTCTATGATGTCTTAGGGTCACCCAAGGAATATATAAGCTTTTAAGAGGTTGTTTAGGTGGTGTTTGAATCAGCTGCCGATTTTTTTGGGCACCCCTTCTAGGATGTCTTAGGATCACCCAAGGAGCATACATACCAAATTTCAAGATTTTAAGAGGTTGTCTCTGGCCACGCCGCTCTCACCCGGCAGGAATCAAGCGCGTCTCCCCTGGAGTTGAGCCTGTCACTTATCAGCCAATCAAAAATAACGAGAGGGGCTACACAATAGCCAATCAGAAAATAGCACTATTGTATCTGGGTAAGATACCAATGAAAAAAAATGGAATTGTTGAACGTGAATTATTGAACGCGAACCTGTTTCGTTCACCTTGAAGCTTCGAGCATCAGTTCATGGTTTCAGCACAGAGTAAGTCATCTTTTAATGTTACAACAAATCCACAACTTTTTGACACAAACAATGACAACGTGACTGCTAGAGAATGTTTTTCCAGACAATTAGCATCAGTTGTTCATGACTGTCTGTAACATAGACTGTATATATAGAACTGGACAGTGTGGCTGCATTCTACAGTGTTCTATGGAATTGAAGCCGCCGAGGCGACGCCATCTTGGAACATTTGGAGCCAATTTGAAGTGCGGCTGCGCAGTCTGAAACGTTTTTTTTTGTCTATTGGTGTTCTTAAATACGTCTAAGAGAGCTTATTATGTTGATTATAGACTGTGACAATTTAGTATGGTGAATACTAATGAGCTAACAACAGAAATGCGGACAGCGAATTACATGCTAACGTTAGCAGCTACATTAACGTTACCGGGAGGCTAAGTTAGTCATTGAAGTGAAGATTAGCACACAGCTCCCTTAACAGTCGATGCATGATATAATTGGTTTTATTAGTTGTTGCTGTTTTCAAATATCATGTATGCCATCTCAACATGGAGTAACCATTGACTGTACATGGGGATTAATAACACTAGACAGTCAGTACAGTATATGATGTGATAAGCAACGGTATGATGTGATAAAGCAACGCAAGTTAACGTTAACGTAATGTGAAGCATGGACCTCATCAACCTCGTGTTAATGTAACTAGTAGCCATTTTTTCTAACGTTAACGACACCTCTGTTAGAGCTACTTCTGTGATGGTAGGTCGGTAGCATAGACTGTAAAAAATAGATCGATAGGTCAGTAGTTGTAGACCGCATAAGTGAATGATCGATAAATGAAACGCCTGCATTAAACACTAGCTGCTACGCCAAGAACCAGTCACTTCCCAGGGATATCGGTGAACATTTGAGAAAGACCTTAGTTTGTCATCTAACGTCCATGATCAGTCATACTGATAACGTTATTTTTCAAGCTGACGCAAGTTAATAACATTCACACCGCATATTTAAATGTGTAGTTAACATTATAGGTAGGCTGTGAAGTTTATTGCACACATATATTTAATTAATTGGTATTACTAGTGGTGTTGAGTGCATGATTAGATGCTTTGTAATGTTGTAAAATTGTCTGACTAACTTTATTGTAACTTTCCTTTTTGCAGGTAAGATATGGGTGATGACTGAATGTACTGGAGGTGGCGGCAAGGTGGTCTCCATGGTCTACATTAGTCTGCAAGCAAGGGAATGCCTACGTGAAGATGTTTGGCTGGGGTGGTCTGAGGTGGCATGTCCTCCCCCTTTCTCCAAGTACTCTGACATCCATCTCCCTGACATCATCACCCACCGTCACTGGATCAACCTGAAGCCCCTTATACATGGGACATGGCACAGCACCACTACGTTCTGAAAACACATGACTTTCAATAACTTGCATGGCACCAAGAAAGGTCTGCCTCTGCTCTGAACCTTCTGTTAATGTGACATCATTTATACTTGAGGCTGTACACATCCCTTTGTTTCTATATTCTTTATTTCTGTATGCCCCTGAACTCACACAAATTGTAAATTGCAATGCGCCATTTAACTAGTGGTGTAGTCGAGTTAGTTAGTTGTAGTGGTGGGTATACTGTGAGCAACCCCAAATGTTATTAAATACATATCCTTGCCTATTTTAAATGGGTTTACTGTGTAGTCCTGTGTATCACGTAGACTATACCACGGTCATTTAACTGCCTTGGTATTTAAGTCAGAGGCCATTGCTTAGTATTTAACTGTAGCCTACACAAAGATGTAGATGTTACAAGAATGTTAATATCAGAATAATTATTGGTTGATACTAAATCAATATTGAATGTTTTTTATTTCTTTTGTGTGATCCATCATTCAGAATGCTGCAACATGCCACAATCAGCCAAAGAGGACACATCGTAACTCCTCTCCTAGTTACTCTCCATTGGCTCCCTACAGTAGACAGAATTACATTTAAATCTCTCACTTTGGCCTATAGGACATTGACTGGATCTGCTCCTTGTTATTTTAATTCAATGATCAAGATATACATCCCCAACCGCCCACTGTGGTCTTCTGATGAACTTCTGTTGTGTCGACCAGTCTTAAACGCTAGGTCAAATTCAAGACTCTTTTCCTCAGTGGTACCATGTTGGTGGAATGAGTTGCCCAGTGCTCTTCGTTCTTGTGATAGTTTTTGGTCTTTTAAGCACTTCTTATACATTATGGTTTGTATGCAGTAGTACTGTTTTATTTTCATTATAGGCTGTTGATTAATTTGACATTGTTTATTATTGATATTCTCCTTAATGTAGTCTTACCATGTTATTGTTATTATATTATTGATTGAATGGGCATTATTATTTATTATTGCTTTCCCCCCTCATTGTTTATTTCATTAGGCTATTGATTGATCCCTGTTTTAAGTATTATATTGTTTTGTATTTGTTAAGGGTAACCATAACCATCATAATGTGGTATTTTCTTATGCACTTGAAACAAAGAATAAAAATGTTTCTTTAAACGTAGTACCACTTTAAACACATCACACACTGAACAGCAAAGTAGCTTCCTGATTATGTGTAAAATGTTTAGAGTATCCTGTCCTGATGTAGTAGGTCTATGTTCTCATATTTTTACAGCTGACATGAAGGCTGCAGTATTACATTTTTGATTTATAATGGAGCACCCTCTCTGGTGAAAGACTAGCAAGCCTGTGGTAGAGGCATACGATTACAGACATATTGAGAGGGCCTATCAATTAGTTGTCACAGTTTTCAATTTAGACGTATTATTTTGAAATGATGTACGTCTACGGGAGGATTTACCCCGCAAAATGCTACGGGAGGATTTCTCATGCAAAATGCTTCTCCAGCAGTGCAATCGCAGGTAACAACGATACCTTAACGCATTTTCAGATACCGCTGTTCTGAGCATACTAAGCAAATTGGCCATTTGTAACTTTGAATCCCTCCTCACGTTAAGCTATGGTCCAATAATGTGTTCACTAAAACACAAGTAACGTTATTTGTCGGGCTGATTCATAAATGGGCATACCGAGGTTGTCGACCTAGCAGGCTAGGTGGCGTTTTTTGCCATTCGCAAAACTAAGCAAGAGTTAACGTTAATGAAACTTTACATCGCCTTCTCCAGTGACAAAGTATATTCAAATGAAGTTGCAACGATGATGGCGGCAATCACTGGTTACGTTAAACCATTTCAAACAAGTAGGACTGTAAATGATGGTGACTATGGCTAACGTCACTTCGGATCAATATAGCAGAGCCCTTTTACTTTACCTATCAACTGGCTAATGCTAGCATGATGTAGCATGCTATGAGCTAATATACTTAGCATCTACGAAAGAACAGAACGTATCTTTTTTCACAAAGAATCTGTCACAACTAACAACGATGTCTCTTACCAGCAACTACACAATGTATGACTATCAATATGTATTTAGTCAGACTGTGATAAGATATAGCCTAATGATAATAACAGCAACACTTATTTAGGTTAGATTATGTGTCGAAATCAGGTGTTAAAATAAGTGAGCGATGACGCGGTAGTGTCTGCAGCCAGCTGTCAATCATAGGTGTAAACACGCCCTTTTAGATTTGTTAATATAACATTAAAACAAATTATTTCAGCGAGAAAAGAAAAATTGTGTGTATTGAAGCATCTTGAAAACTATTTTTTCGAATAAAAAGTTGTTGATACAAAAATAGTTTTAGATGAGAAAAGTGACACGGAAAGTTGGCTACTTGGCCATTGAAATACATGGGGATGGGCGGAGTTACACATTGTACTGCAGCCAGCCACCAGGGGGCTCTGGACTAACGCTCGCATCACTCTTAACAGACGGCACACTGTCCAGTTCTATATATACAGTCTATGGTCTGTAACTTAGCCAACAGTTTCACAGCCTGTTCATTGACAACACTTGCTCAGAACAAGTAGCCTATGCCTAGTCATAGCCTACTTTCGTTCACACGATGACTGACATATTGTCACATTCTAAACATCTCTCACTCCAAATAGGCTTAATCATTTTATTAGCACTAAACAAATTAAAGTGTATTACATAGCCTATTGTTTATAGGTCACTTTTAAAATCATCATATAATTATATCCTGGCCATGGATGCATTAATCATTGCATCTGTATTCAAAAATGTCAGGTAAAAAGCAATTAAGCATCCTCTCATTCACCCTGAGAGGAAAGCCGCCTAAAAGGTCCAGGTTAGTGGATGCTCAGAGGTGGTGAAAAAGCCCATTATTGAATTGTCAGTGCCATGTGTCAAATCTTTTCTTTTGCAAATCTGAGCAATTATAAATTATACTTTTGCCCCATTTTGACTTAGGAGGGCATTGCTCCTACATACTGTAACCAATCAAATGCCTGCTCTCTTTTGGAAAGCCGAGACACTGTTGGAAAACAATTAGAATAACTGTGTGATGTAGCCTACTGACACAAAGTTACAAAGGCTAGATTATTATTTTCTTTTTCTACTAACAAGCATCTTTGAACTGACCATATTTCAGCCCTCTAGGTCTTGACTTGATATGACTTGAGTCCTAGCATTAGGTCTTGTCATGCTGTGTGCAAAAGTAGATCAATATAGAATGACAACATGAGTACTTTAGACCATTATTTGCCAAGATATGCTCATGCATTTTGTAAAATGCCCTATGAAAACTCCCTATAGGACTTTGGGTTATCCAAAATGCATACAGTAGTCTACTGGCAATCAAATGCCTACTGCATATAAACCCCTTATTTATAAGATTTACCTTATAAGCATAATCTTGGCCTCAAATGAAAGGTAATACTCTGAAGTGTCATGCTTGCATTTGGATTGTAGGCTACTTCAGGTTCTGATATAACTACACTAAATATGGAATAATTACAAAAAATACAAATCTTTACAATTTCTATTTCAATTCAATTGGTGTGTATAAGATGGGCTATATTTCTGCACAACTAATATTGGATCAACTGTTGACCGACCTGGGGCTGGTGTATGCTAGCTGGTGATGCTAGTTACTTGTGTAAATCCTCACACCCCTAACCTTAAGAACGGCTCTAACCGCTGAGTTGGAAGCTTGGGCTTTTAGCTCAGTGGTTAGAGCGCTCGACTCCCATGCCGGTGTGTTGAGGTGGCGGGTTCGAGGGCCGTGAGCGGCGGACGAAACAACCTCTGGAACATCTGAAGGCATATTATTAAACAGCAACAAAAAGTTGTAGTATTATTAATGAAACACCCCCATTCTCGCAACCCGTCTGACCAGCCACCCCTTTAACCCCCGGACGGGGGGGGATTGTCGACGGGGAATGTCACTCTTGCCTGTCCTCAAAACTTGAGAGCCCTGTAGCTTAGTTGACTTTACATTCTCCTATGTGGGCCTAACACTTCAGCCATTTAGAACAGAAGAACACACCAGAATAGGCCTGTTTAGTAGTAGGCCTAAGCAGGATTTGATGGCCGCATTCCTACACTTATAAAATGCAATTCAATGTGGAAGTAATCTAAGTATTCAGAATACGTTACTCAGATTGAGTAACGTAACGGAATACGTTACAGATTACATTTTTGGGCATGTATTCTGTAACGGAATACGTTTTGAAAGTAACCCTCCCAACACTGGTTAAGAGGCACAAACACACTCTAAAATCTGCCCACGTAGCATAGCTTTGTAGCCTTCTGGCCACACTAGCTACTCATAGGATAACTCAAGCTATGTAGCACCAAAGCATTTTTCCCCTACCAACAGTACTCTTGATCCTGGATAACAGGTCCTGTGTTGAAAATATTTGGCGTTCTTTCGTTTTTTACAGTCTATGGTTCTCCCTCACAAGCCCGACCGTTCTAATTTCGTTAAAATTTTAACTATGACCAATAATCTAAAATCTCAGCTGTCCAATGACTGATTTTATTTCTGAAATCGTCCCCGTAATGCTGACAACATAAGCTTCAATTTGATATGATTGGTTAAGGGGTTTATGGCGCGAAATGTTTTGGATACTTGAAGATGAGTCGTGAAAAAAACTTTTCACTTCAGTTGTATATTTTGACATGGACAGCCAGATGCCACCTGCACTTCGTTGGAGATACCTCGACTGGAAACCACACAGCTGGATAAACTGAGGTAATATATGTTTTTACATTGGTTGTAGTTATGGTTAATCTTAATTTGTAGTCCTAAAATCATGTTATTTGACAGAAATATGCTTTCTCATCAGCGTAAACATTATGGCATAGCGGGGGCTAAGTAGCCTGGCGGGGCCATCCTATATCATTGAGATGTATAGTCTGGCATCGAACCATTCACCTCGCTTAATCCAAGGGGCGGGCAGAGAATTGTCTTTCAAACTGCCTAGGCATGCAATAGGCCAGCGCTACGACCATATCCGTATCCGGTCGGCAAAACGGCAAATACATCCTTCTTCGAAAGTAATGACTTAAGTGCATTGTGTTGCTCAACTTTCAAAGTCCAACTCCTCCAAAGTTGACGCCAACGCCGATTCAAACAACCGCTCTTCGTTCGCCATAGCCACCTTCCTTGTTGTTCACAGTCGCAGGACTGTCGTTATCCTGTTAAGCCCGCCTTAAGACTCTCTAACAAAATAGAGCGCTGTGATTGAAGAACATCCACGGTGCTAAGCCAATAGAAATCCCTATGGTTCGATACTAGACGTACAGGCTGAGCAAATTAATTTGCCGCCGCTAGGGTGCGTCTAGATTTCTAGGCTAGGGGCTAAGTGCATCGACAATGTAACTTTAGCTAGCTGCATTACTCTAAACTGCTTGCAGTATTCTCGTTTGCTTTTGATGACAGTTATTTTCATTTGACAATTTCATTTAAAAACCTGTTAGTATATAACCTGTAAGTAAGTAAGTTTGTTTTCTAGTACCAATTTGCTTGTTAGGTAAGCATTATATTGGCAAGTCAGTATAGCACACCAAAGCTGAATAAATCAATGGGCGCTGCGTTTGTAAGTTGCGTGGTTACATTCTCTTACATGAAATAAGTTGAGCGATATTTTTACTCCTCTCAATATGTAATTGTAGAAAACAAGATGTGAAATCACATATTCTGTCAGAAATGTTGTGCTAATTAACTTATTGCCTCTCCTCGGGTTGTTACCTCGCTGTTTTACTTCTAAATGACAAACATCAGACGTGCTTGTCTCAACATTTTCTAAGATGGCATGACTTGATAGCTATTCTACTCCTATCAATATGTAGTTATAGAAAACATGATGTGAAATCACATATTATGTCAGAAATGTCATTACTGCATTTCAGCAGTTAGTTACTAGGTGAAATGCAATTTGTCTTTATCTTGATGCCAGCTAGGCAATCAGATTTAGGGTAGCTAAACCCATGTGTAATCAAATTACTTTTCATACGTCTAAATATTTTTGAGTTACTCAGAATGCTTCAATAGTTTAGGCTACCTCTTCTTGTGTATGTATGTGCACACACACATGCATCTGCAGTTTTGATTTTTTCTTTTTTTTGTAAATTAATAAAAGTATTACATTTGTATGATTTTACTGTTGTTTCAGATGGAGGATGACAAGACCTACACAGACCTCTTTGCAGGCCTGAAGAGGTAGCTGACTCCTGATGAGCTTGCGCTCACAATGTTGAAGACCATGTGAGGATGGAGGAAGAAGGTATAGATTTAGGTGGTGTGCGTAGGGTGGTGTAGACTGCCACTAAAATACTGTGAAATAGACTTGTTGTGGTGTTTTTTACTCAAGTTATTGTCCCAGGCATATGTGGTTTTACCAACCGGAACAGGTGGGAGGTTGTGCTTAGTAGGCCGTCGTATGCAAACACACAGTGCAGGGGCATGGGACGAAGAGACTCCAGGAGAGTTTCACAGTTTTCTGGGATTGATAATTGACATGGGGCTTCATTTCCCTCCCTAATATCCATTGCTACTGGGGAACCAAGTCTCTGAAGGGATCAGGGAGCGTTGACCAAATGATAAATACATATTGTGTACACTTTTTCTCCATTGACATTGCCGTTGTCAGTAGTTTCTTATTATTTCTAGTTTGGCAATGCAGATGGTGTTGAACCTAGGTTTGGTAGCTACAGCCAGAAAGACTTTGGAGAAAATCTATCACAACAGCTGGCAGGCATTTCCGTCAAAATTTCAGCCTTGCCTTCAGCTGCTCCAACTACTACTCTGTCCTCTGTCGTCTTTTCACCAAGTACATATTCCTGTACAGCAGGAGCCAAAGAAAAATTGTTGGCTTTGTTATAAAAAATAATTCATAATAAACACTAAAGTAGCTTGTATGGCCCGGAGTTTAGCGGTAGGTGACTAGGTTTTTTTAGGTTTTTTTGGTAAACAAAATTGCTGTCAGATTTGGCATTCTACAGAAAGGGATTTGCGTTTCGTTATGAGTCATACGTAGGTCTTCTGTGTTCAACCTTCAGGTTCCCCACCCCACCTTTCCCTATCCTTCTCTGTGTGTGTGTGTGTGTGTGTGTGAGAGTTTGTGTGTATATGTTTGTATGTGTTTATTCTCAACAGGCTTGTTCTATGTAATCCACTTTCAAATGTTTAGAACACGTTGATTTTTGAGTGATGTTGAAGTTGATTGTATTCCTAGCTTTTCATAAGTAATAATACATTTTATAGATGTTTATAATTGTCATATTATACTGATTTATATAAGGAAGTTGTATCTGTTGAATCAAATGTATTTTATGTCTCTATTCCGAAATGATCTTCAATAACTATACAGTATACTTACTTCCTGTATCACTGGTAAGATACATGTTTTATTATATATCATTATTATTGACTGTAGCATTTGCTTATATACAAATAAATGGTTTATTCTTATGGACCAAATAAATCTAAACCATTGTGTCTGACTTCATTGTTAGTTTTTATGCATACTTTTATGTTTTTGGTGAGAAAGAGAATGTGAATTCTGTCAACATTCTAAATCCCGTTTCCTGCATTTTTTTACTCTGATCACTAAATGTATCATAACTTTTGAAAGGTTAATGATATTCCAATTCAGTCTTTTTTGTTAAATAGCCCACAACTTGCTGAACATGTCATACACTCTATATTTTTCTCTATCTTGTAAAGAAATATGATGAAAATGGAATATGAATTAAATGAAATTTTAACGAATTTCGGCATACATTTGGAGAGGATTTTCAAAGACTGTTCATTACTATATCAACATTACCATATGTATTTTACATCATTTGATAGAACTGATCCTTCTGATTACAATGGTATGTATATCCCATTGATGGTATGTAATATACTCAAGAAATAAGTTTTTTTTGTGTAAGGAGGTAATCCAGCACCAAAAATGGAATGTTCGGCACGGGCACGAAAGGGTTAACATCAGAGAACAAGGTAGAATACTCATCCAATATGTCATCTTGTAACAGATGTGCATGCAAGCATACACAAAGACACACAGAGAAAGAGAAAGAGACCGTTTGAATGTTGATGTCAAAATGTAAACATTTGCTCACAGCAAATGGTGAATGATATTAGCTGCTAACATGTTTGACAATGACAGTATCTTGTCCAGAGGCTGTCATCTGTCAACGAGTGTCAACGTTTTTTTTTGTTTTTTTACTTCAGTCTCACATTCTTAATTGTGACAGTTCCATGTATCAGCAAACAAATTAAATGTGCAGTATACAAGTGATACAATCATGTACATGCTTAAGAAAAATCAATCATCCAAATAAACATTCACAATCCACTATCTAAGCACTGCAATAAATACTTATATAAATAAATGCACCATGTTATGTGATCCCCAGGACAGTATCTGTGTATGTGCACACTGCTTAGCTTTTTAGGTGAAAGTCATGACTGCCCTTTAACTCCTCAGTGGTGACCTCTCCAGTTGTCTTCTTGGAGAGGCCTAGAGTATGTCGAGCATATCCTGCCCTTTAGCGGACCAGAAACCTTTATTGAATTCAGTGGGAAGACCATTGGTTCCATGAGGCTGTTCAGAAAGTATAGAGACAAGAGGGCCACACAACCACAAATATATCTCCAAAATAGTAGTCAATACACAGACACAAAATGATTAACAATGTTCGCCTTTCACTTCTTGACTCAGTTGGAGGACTCCTTGTACCTGTGCTCAAGTTTATGATCTCACTGCACATACAGTACTCTCACCTCCTACAACACCACAGCTGAGGCTAATAGTGGCTGCCAGATATCAACCTGGAAATCTGCAGACCTGATTGAGGTCATCACCCAGGTTAAAAAACCCACTCCGGGGAAAGATGAGAAGAACGTAACAATGAGGCATTCGAAGCATTGATCTGGCATAATTGTCTCCTGGGTGTCTCTTTACCCTTCTATGATCACTTCAAATGGGGAAAGCCTGATGAGGGTAAAAGTGCTATGCTACTGCCTGACCGGCCATTTACTGTGGATAGAAAACTACATTCATAGACATCCATCACTGCTGACCGTGTGGGACACACTATACTGACCTGTGTCACAGACACTCACTATCCAGCCTGATGGTGTCCCGGACAGCCAATCATCAGTTTGGTATGTTCCGGCCCTTTAGATGTCTGTAATCTTAACTGCTCTCTCTGGCTTTCCCTCACAATCTGAAAGTGTCATGAGTTGCTTTCAGAGTCGGACCCAAATGCAGGACTAGGATTATATTATAGACTCGCGTATATTCTGGGAGTCCAGTCTTTGCCGTCAGTTCCAGCAAGGTGTGCCAATTACACAAGAGCACTAACTCTAAATTTGGAGTAACGCATTAACCACACCGTGTTATCCCCCTTTAATAGGCCGTTACGATGGATTACTTGTAGGGGACAGAGGATATGCCTGCATGCGGTTCCTGATGACTCCGTACAGTGACCCACAGAGTCGGTCAGAGGGCCGCTTCAACAGGGCCCTCAGCACATGCAGGGTGAGGACTGAAATGACATTCGGGATAATCAAGTCCCGCTTCAACTGCCTCCGGGGTCTGAGGGTGAAGCTGCTCCATAACATTGCCAGTATTAGGAAGGCGAGAACCCCTCATGTGCCATTGGTGGCTGATGACGTTGTGGACCCCATCACAGTAGACCATCCCACAGGAGTGGCCGTCAGACAGGCGATCACCAACCAGTTTTTTGAATAGATCTTTGATTTAATTTTTACAGGTGAATGTTCAATATAATTTAGGTGTCCTCAGGGAAGGAATTAGTGCTTTTTTCGTTGGTTATTGTTGAAGCCCTTGTTTTGTGTGATAGAGAAATACATTTGTTCATAAATTTTGACTTTATTTACTTATTCGCGCATTTGCTGTGAATGTAGAAAAAGAACATTATTTCAGAGGGTCAGTCTGGCTTCACCAAAATCAATCTAGGTCCTACATCATAGCCTACCCTCTCGAGGAGCTGAATCTCTAGCTTGAGCTTCTTAATCTCCAGGAGTTTTTTGGCGTTGTCCAGCTCAAGGTTGCGTTTATACAGCGCCCTTACAGTGTCTGTTCCGACCTATAGAAATGATGGGTTAAAATAATAATTAACTGGTCAAAGCCTTGACAAACATTATCCACTTTGGATAGTCGAGTGTCGTGTCGTCCCTCACCCCTTACACAACCAACAGCTATGTCAGTGACAATAGGCTTTTTGTATTCTGCAAAGTCATGTTATCGGTTTGAGACTTGTTAATAGGAATCACCTCCATAGTCACCCTGGACTCACAGGCCGACAGTGTGTCCTCATCGTCCCTGTCCTTGAAGAATCAGGGGAACATATTAGAGCCAATTTTTTCCGGCATTCTGGCAACATTTAGAGTACATGCCACTTTGCTCTGACAGTTAGGCTACCTCGGTTTGGAGAGTGAATACATCCACTGACGGCGGCTCTGCTAGTACGATGTTCATACCTTTTACTGTGAATTACACGAATGAAATTTACACGCAATCATGTCATATTTCATGACCAACACAATTATGTATGTTCATTGCCAATACAGTACATACCCATTACAAAAGTATTCACCGGAAATGAGGCAGTGGGGTCAGATGATGTGCCCCCTTCCACCCCTGCCATCATCGGCCGCCCTTCATTGTTAGCAAGGGCCAGCTCCTCCGAAACAGTGAAGGGCGGTGGAGCTGACCTAGAGCCTAGCTATTGCAAATCTTCGGAAACAATTACCTGACATAATTCACATTGACTTTGACTTTACCACATTGAATTATGTACTTATGCTTGTTCCTCACTTGGACCCATGTTCTCAATGACGTGCTGGCGCCACATCTTTTCTGATGATACTGCAATTGTGGGGTGTATCAGGAACGGGCAGGAGGAGGAGTACATGAGCCTGGTGGAGGACTTTGTGCAATGGTGCAAACTCAATCATCTTCAACTTAACACTTCAAAGACCAAGGAGATGGTGGTGGATTTCCGCAGGTCTAAGCCCCCTCTGCTACCAGTCCACATTGATGGGGTCAATGTGGAGGTGGTTAGCACCTACAAGTATCTGGGTCTCCACCTGGACAATAAACTGGACTGGTCAGCCAACACTGATGCACTCTACAAGAAAGGGCAGAGCAGGCTGTACTTCCTGAGGAGGCTGCGGTCCTTCAGTGTGTGCAGTAAGCTCCTCAGGATGTTCTACCAGTCTGTTGTTGCCAGCGTCCTCTTCTATGCAGTAGTATGCTGGGGAGGAAGCACAAGGAAGAAGGATGTGGGGCGAATTGAAAGGCTGGTAAGGAAAGCTGGCTCTGTAGTGGGAGCTGAACTGGAGTGCATCACTTCACTATCTGACAAAAGGACCCTGAACAAACTGATCAACATAGATAGATAGATAGATACTTTATTGATCCCCAGGGGAAATTCAAGAAACATCTTGGACAATGAGTGTCACCCACTCCACAGCACTATTGTTAAGCAGAAGAGCCTGATCAGCTGGAGACTTCGCTCACTGCCTTGCACAACTGACAGACTGAGAAAGTCATTTGTCCGCAGGACCATTGAACTGTTCAATGTCTCACTTAAGGGAAGAGGAGAGATAGACTTCTCTGCATAGTCTGTCTGCCTCTTCACCCCCTCCATGTTTGGTACTGTCTGTCCACTAGCCACTTGTACCACTGTCTTTATGCCTCACTGTTTGCGTGCTATATTAGCACATTAGCACATATGCATAACCCTCCCCCTCCATGCCACAGCCGAACTGTGGCCACACTTATACATTTTCTTAAATAGTTAAATATATATATATAAAGACTTTACTTTACTTTATTTCTGCATTGTTGCACTGTTGAGTTACTCATTTGCACTATCACCATGACCACTATCACCATTGCACTACCACCATGACATTGACTCATTCACACAGAGCACCTTACCATACCTTACTATGCACAGAGAATCACAGGCTCAGTCATTGAAAGCGCCTCTAATTTATTAATCACCACTATGTGGATACTGTTTTTAGAATTGATTTAGATTAAGTGTTAGTTAGTATAATTTGTATTTTTGTAATTTGTATTTTAGTATATTTTTATATATTGTATTAAGTGTTAGTATAATTTGTATTTTAGTATATTTAGCATATTCCTTATCTTCTACTGTCCTTACTGCTTAGTTGTGTTTTTATATTATATACTTTAATTACTCTTTCTGCTGTTAAAGTGTTTGTGTTGTATGTATGCTGCTGAGACCTTGAATTTCCCCTGGGGATCAATAAAGTATCTATCTATCTATCTACATTACGCATGGTGGATTAGAATAGAATAAAATAAATCTTTAATGTAGGCTAGTTAGCCTACACCACAGTGGACATTTGTCTTTGGCTCACCAGACAGATGGACAAACAACATCTCAGACACATTGAAGATAGCCTATAATTAAAACAAGTACAGTACAAAAAAAAGGAAAACATATAGACAATTAATAAATAAGTTTAAATATAGACTACATAACAGCTCAGCCGGGCGTGGTGTCACCAAGTTTGGTTAAGAATGCTGATGGCATTTGGGATAAAATGTTTTTTTAATAGGCTACACACGCTCTCCGACTGGGAGTTTTTGTAGTGTTGGAGACGCAGAGCATATCGGCAAGCTGTCGGTCGGTGCGTAAAGTTTGCCTTACGCCAAAGCAGTTCCTGTGCAACTTCATTCGTTTTCCTCGACACAAACCCAAGAGGATCATTAAAGTGTAGTTTCACCAACTGGCAGGTCAGCATCACTTATTAAGTTTTCCAAATGTGCACCGACGATAGGCTGTCTTAGCTGGTGAGCTTGAATTAACGGGCTTTGGCTTTTTCAGAATGGATAGGTCATAGGCCACGTCTATTTCCGGATGCTCTCCTAATGCTGTTGGTGTTTAAAACACATTTTTATTTTAATAATTGCCAGATGATATGTGATGATGCTTCACATCTTAACACAAATGTGGAGGCGAAATGGCAAGGCCCAGTAGGCATACACGATGCCAGGAATGATGTAGCCTACCGGAAATCTAATTTGAGCGACACATTTCAACAGGGTGCATTAGGGCAGGCTACACCCTACTAGAATATTATCAGATCCACTACAGACTAATTAATTTGTAGGCTGTAACTTAATGTTACTGTACATGTGCAATTACAGAACTTGATGTGTATGCTACTGGGGGATAGAGGATAGGCTACCCATGCTTTCCGACATTCATCACCCTTCCGATGTTGGAGAGCAAAGGTTTAACTTGGCCCACAGCTTCAGAACCCGTGTTAAAATAGAAAATTACATTTGGAATTCTCAAGGAGTCTATGGCCCACTCAATCTGTGACAAGGTAGGCTAGTTTAAGAAAGCATCATTCAAAGCAGTCAATACAATACGTTAATGTCCACTGAATTATTTATTTGTGCTTTTGACATTAAATAGGCTACACTAAACGTACGCATTTACACGGTCAGTTAGGCTATTCTCTGCCAAGCAATGTCTCGTTCCTTGGCAGACGCTCAAGTATTGTTCTTTTTTTGTTATTACAGTTCTCTCCTCCCCGTAAGCCTCGAGGAGAACTTGCTACTCCGCCTCTGATATATACGGTGCTCTTTGTTTCGCTGGTTTCACTCATGGTTTCGACTCTCAATAGATGATGCCTTTAAGTTCGCCGTGAACGTGCACAACTCTAGGTTATCTAATACAGGGTTGATTGAACTAACTGGTAACCGGTGTTTTGGAACAGACAGCCGACCGGGTTTAGTCGCCACAGGTTCAGACAACCCAGAGGTTAAGTTTTATCTCAGTGTTTGTTAAACCTCCTTTCTGGAATACCCCCCTGGTAATACACTTATCAAGACTCAGGTGAGGGGCAGAGACAAGAGACAGGGAACAGAGGCACATGGCAAGGATAAACAAAGAAACACACGGGGTGCACATCATTTCTCTATTTGTCCATCCTCCTTCCCTTCCTCCCTTCCTTTCCTCCTCCTGTCCTAACACCTTCTTCTAATTCATTTAGTGAAGGAAACGTCCATTTAACACGCGGATTGCAGAGAATGTGAACTTACAGTATACCAAAGCCTAAAAATATCATATATGAACTTGGACTATTCCCACTTATTGAGCCTGATAATGAGGTAATGTTTGATAGTTCGGCCCTTCCACCTCTCTCCTCGTTCTCACCTCCTGTGGTTGCAGTTAGAGAAATGAGACGTCCTCAATGACGCCGAGCTTTGAGTGATTTCCGGGACACAAGCTAGAGGACCGAGGAGAGAAGCCGCATGCAAATAGAGCTTTGGGATGCGCTCACGGCACAGGACACAGGGAGTAAACAAGAGAATACATGTCAAACCAAAAGACACAAAACACAAACCCCTAACCGTGACCGAAAGTACAGAAAGCAGAATGAGTACAGAAAGTACAGAAAACAGAATGAGTACAGAAAGTACAGAAAGCAGAATGAGTACAGAAAGTACAGCAAAATAAAGCCTTACGAAGATGTTTCATGGTTTTATAATAAACCATTTATGAATGTATCACTGTAAGGGGGTTTGGTAGGGCATTAAAACAACCAACCAACCCTTTCCCCCCCAGGAAAGACATCATGTGTGTAAACTATATTTATTTTAAAAATTGTCTGCAGAAAGAAAGAACATTATGAATAAATTGTCTGTATGCATTTGTTTTGCTACATTCCCATAATGCACTCTTTTTTTTTTACCCAGCTGCAGTAGCATTTCAATTCCCGTGCACCTGCCCAGAGGAAGCAGATCATCAGTAATCTAAAATATAAGTATCCACTGAATCACCATCACTGAATTCCATCAAAATGGGCACATTGCCACAACTAGCCAAAATAACAAAAAAATGAATCAGTCCGCGCAGGGGCCATAAATATGCATCAGAGTCCACAGCAGAGGGGCCACAAAGGGAGCATGCCACATCCGACGCCTCATTATTATGAAGTAGCCTCCAGTGATGGATTGCACTTGAAGCAGATGAGAATCACCCGGCAAACATCCTGTTGCTCCACAAGCTCATTTCCTAATGTGAATAACATCAGAGGCTATTTGGAGGGGGAAAAATATCATGCTTGTTGTTTCATTCATATGAATTCACCTCAGTGAGACTACCTCCTCTTGTCAGCTACGCCAGGCAGTCATCTAGCACTAGTCACTAACATCACCTCCTTCCCACACAATTTCTGTGAAGGATGGAGACTTAGAATATTCACTCCATCATCTAAACATCAACATTTGTTTGCTCAGTTCACACGTGTGGGAGCCATTTGAATGAGGGTTATTTTCTCTTGCACGTAATAGAACTCAGGCACAGGCACATGCCATCAGTGATGATACCCCCACAGGGACAGACAGTGGAAGAGAGGGGGCGGAGGGGTTAGGCACTAGCATGGGCCGCCACTCCCCAGCTGTTCCCTATCTTTGCTGTTTGTTTTGTTTGCCGCCTGGAACGTAATTTCCTGTTATTTCATTTGGAGTTGCAGGGAGCTGATTTGATAAGCACATTAAAAGGAGGAACACGCTCAAGGCGCCGCCGCACTGATAGGAGTGTGTGAGGGAGCTGAGGTGCTGTTGATTAGCTCACCGGTCCCTGGGTTCTGGGGAGACTCAAACATGCGTGCGGCCCATCCCTGTCTAGATCAGCTCTACAGCCTTATTGGGATGCTGCTCTCTCTCTCTCTCTACACTCAGCAAATCAAGGAGAGAGAGAGGGGGAGAGAAAGAACAAATTAACCTCGAGTAATTGTCTTGTTTGTACATTTTCACAATGTGCCTGATAGCAAATTCATTACAAGAAACAGATGAATTTGTCCTGGTCAGTAATCATTTAGTGCATGGACATGCAATTCAGAGATGCAGCTTCTGTGATTTCCAGGACAAGGCTAAAGATTGAAAGAGATTAGTTTTATCATTATATTATTTTTCATCATCTCAGTGCTTGCTTAATTTGGTCTGGTGGAAAACATATTGAAGACTTTAGCCAGATCCTAATAAACCCCTCTTGAAAATGGGAGAATATTTGACTGATGAACTGGATGTTGCATATTTCCTTAGACAATTAATTAAGACCTTCAGGGGTATTTGTGAATTTATAATTAAATTATAATTAAAATCCAAGTGAATTCTTCGCACCATACAGCATCAGGGGCAGGCCTTAGGGGGCCAGGCCCGCCCAAACAGGCCAGTGTGCCCCCCCAACTGAGTTCTCTCCCTCACATAAAAAGTCTAAATATTATTATGCCTGTGATTGAAATTAAATCCATATTGAACACTGATGTTGAACACTTAGCCTACTCAAAATGAAACATGGGAACTTCCGGGTCACACTACAGATGGCTGCTTGATACTTGTGCTCCCCGACGGTTTTGATCTAAAAACCCTGAAAACACTTTTGATTATACTAAAGTGAGATTTAGCGAACATGAGCAAAAACAGGGTTAACCCAAAAGGCAAGAAATTACAATCTGTGAATGAAGAAGAAATGAATCGAACCGAAGAATTGTCTCAACAACACATTGCTAGCCGAGGCAACTCCCCGCTCCTAGGTGAAGAGGAGGGCGCGGATATTAGCTTGCGAAGTATATTAAATGAGCTCAAGGATTTCAGACGGGATAACAAACAACATCTTACAGACATCAAAAAAGAGTTATCTAGAACAAACAATAGACTTGAGGAAGCAGAAGAGCGGATTGACGGAGTTGAAACGACGCTAATGGCAGCTACGACACTATTGAAAAGGCTATCCCAACGCCAGGCTAACATGGAAGCTAAACTAATTGATCAGGAAGGTCGGGCACGTAGAGAAAACATACGAATCTATGGTATCGCTGAAGAGGAGGAAGGAGATAACATGATTGACTTCGTGCAAAAACTACTGAGAGACTCAGTGGATCTACCACCAAGCATGGATCTCAGAACTGAGAGAGCACACAGAACATTAGCTCCTAAGCCCACCGACCCTGAAGCAAAACCCCTGTCTATCATAGTGAAGTTTGCGAGTTTCAAAGTCAAAGAGGAGGTGATCATGACTACCCATCAGCGGTCCTCAAGAAACGATTGGAATATGCTGAAGCAAAGAAAATATTGAAGGGAAAACAAATTAAGTTTCAAACACCATATCCAGCAAGGCTGCGCGTTTTCTACAATGACGGCGTACGCCTATACCAGACCGCCACAGAAGCGACAGAAGATATGGCTCAACGAGGATTTCCAATTACCGTCATACCTGTTCAGCCAGGCCCAGACAGCCGAGAGATCCAACTCCTATCCTCGTGGAAAATGGTTGGGGAACGACGCGCCGGACTCGGAGCTCCAAACTTGACTGACAATTGACACAACACGTCCCCTGGCTAATCAGAGGTCAATCGGGATCGACAGAAAACATTTTCTTAGGAGAAACCCAAACTAGATGCGAATACAGATAAGTGGGTGTTTTTTTCTTCTTCTTTTTCTTGTGAACTAATTGAAGCCTAGGCTACGTTGTTGTTTTGAAAGTAGCCTTTTTTTTGTAACATAGTCGGGACACAAGGATGAATCAGTCGTGATTTAAATGACTGCACAGCCATCTCAAAGGGCCCTCTTTGCACAACGCAAGAGAGACCTAACCCTTTCTAGGTGCTCTAATACCACCAAGAGCCCCTTAAAGGCTCATCTTGAAGGAGCCTCACTTTTGGAAGTAAAAGACTAAATATTTCATCTTAACTGTTTTGTTTAATGCACTTGTGTTGCTTTGCTCACCTCTCCATGTTCAGGAGAGTCATAGGGATGTATTTTTCTTTTCTTTTCTTTTTTTTTTTTTATTGAATGCTTATTACCACACGGGGAGAATTCCTATATGTTTGAAACTACTGAGAGGCCATGGCTAGGATAGATAATAAATTAAAAGTTATTTCATATAATGTCAATGGGGTTTTAAACCCAATTAAGAGAAGTAATATTTTAAGTAAAATGAAAAAGGAAAATGCACAATTAGTGTTATTGCAAGAGACACACCTTAGTTCTGCTGAACACGAAAAGTTGAAAAGAATGGGTTTCTCTAGAGTGTATCACTCATCGTACAAATCTGGTCATAGGCGAGGAGTGGCTACCCTAATTTCCCATAAAGTGCCTTTTGAACAACTCACAGAAATTAAAGATAAGGAAGGAAGATACATATTAATTACTGGGAAAATAGAAGGGGTCGAAATCACACTTTTGAATGTATACGCCCCACCAGGTAGTGACTTCAGTTTTTACAGACACATTTTTGACTTAATGACAGGTGCAACTGGTATTGTCATTTGCGGAGGAGACTGGAACATACGCCTCAATCCAAGGCTAGACTCTTCAAAGGGTACTTTTTTAACCCCCATACATAAGAAACTTAAGGCCCTCATGGGGGAGTTGGGTGTGATAGATCTTTGGAGAGATTTTAACCCAACTGGTAGGGACTACACTCATTACTCACACCCACATGCAGTATATTCCAGAATTGATTATTTTTTTATTTTTAAAAGAGACCGCCACAGAATACATGACTGTGAGATAGGAAATACTGATCTGTCTGATCATGCGCCTCTTCAACTATCAATACAAATAAGTAGCAATCCTAGAAATACATTATGGAGACTGAATACAGGGATTTTGAATAATCAACAATTCATAACCAAAATGAAAGCAGAAATTGTAAGAACTTTGGTAGAAAATGATAATGGAGAGATAGGTCAAGATATTTTATGGGACACATTAAAAGCTGTTGTTAGAGGAGAAATAATTTCTTACTGCACCCGCAAAAAGAAAGAAAGACAACTAAGATTATCAGAATTAAACAGTGAACTAAAAGAGCTTGAGGCTAAACATAAAGGGGACTCAAGCTCTGGCCCTCCTCCAAGGCTCAAGGAAATTAGAAATGAGATAAATGTTATGTACACACAAGACATTCAAAAAAATATGGTTTATACAAAACAAAAATACTATGAAAGTGGCCCAAGGTTTGCAAAGCTTTTGGCGAGGAAATTGCAAAAACAACATGCGGATAGCACAATATATAAAATCAGGGATCCAAACTCGAAAATGAATGTATATAAACAAAATGAGATACAAATTACTTTCCAAAGCTATTACAAAGATCTGTACACACAGCCACAGCTAGAAGAAGAAGGTCAAATTAAAAGATTACTGGAGTCCCTCAAGATACTGTACCTACACTATCAAAAAGTCATAGCAATAAACTAATAGCTAAAATAACTGAAGAGGAGCTCAATAATGCAATTTCCGGGCTAAAAGCAAACAAATCACCTGGCCTAGATGGGTTTCCCTCTGAATGGTACAAGACCTTCCGATCAGAGCTGATACCTAGCCTACTTAAAACCTTTAACTTAGCTCTAAAAGAGGGGAACACCCCACCAACATGGAGAGAAGCAACTATCTCAGTGATACCGAAGGAGGGAAAAGATAGACTGGAATGCGGATCATATAGGCCGATATCAGTACTTAATACAGACTACAAACTATACACTTCAATTCTTGCAAAGAGAGTTGAAAATATTCTACCACAGGTCATACACACAGATCAAACAGGATTTATCCTGCAGAGACAGACTCACGACAATATTAGACGGTCACTACATGTACTGAACCACATCCGAGAAAATAAGATGGAAGCTCTACTAGTTAGTCTAGACGCTGAAAAAGCCTTTGATTCAGTGAGCTGGACATACTTATATATGGTTCTTGAGAGATTTGGATTCCATACAGAGTTTGTTAAAGCAATCAGCAATCTATACAGGAACCCTTGTGCACGAATTAAAATCAATGGATACTTAACAGACAGTATTAATCTAGAGCGAGGTACAAGACAAGGTTGTGGATTATCACCACTTCTATTCGCACTCTACATAGAACCCCTTGCTCAGTGGATTAGACAGACTGACAGCATAAGAGGCATACTTATAAACGGAGACCAACATAAGGCTGCGTTGTTTGCAGATGATGTTTTGATATATTTGGGAGAACCTACTAATTCACTTCCTGAACTATTCAAGCTCCTGGACACTTTTGGAAAATATGCTGGATACAAACTTAATATTCAGAAAACACAGCTCCTCTCACTGAACTACACACCACCCAGACAATTGAAGGATCAATTCAATCTGAAATGGGACCAAAATACACTAAAATATCTAGGGATATTGATCCCCAGGGAAATCTCATCACTCACAAGGATCAACTATGACCCCCTTTTGTCAAGAATAAAAACAGATTCTACCACATCACTGATTCACCTATAGCACCATCAATTCGCACCCCGATTTGGAATAACCCAGATTTCACCGTCAATAAAAAAACACTTAACTTTCACACATGGATGGGAAAGGGCATCACTCACCTTCAACACATTCTTCAAGACAATAATCTGGCCTCATTTTCCTGTTTGGTCCAGAAGCACGGCATCGAGAGTAAACACTTCTTACAATACCTGCAAATTAAATCATCTATCCTAGGAAAAATTAACATCCAGACAGCTAACCTTGACATTCCCCCACCAATCTCAGAGCTGCTTAATATTCCCTCTCCCAAAAAAATACTCTCCCAAATTTACAAAATTATATCTCGTTCAGAAAAAACAATTGGCCTGCCATATCACAAATGGGAATCAGACTTATCAATTACTCCCGTTTGCGACTTCTGGACCAAAATGTGCAAAAACATCTACCTCATGACAAGGAATAGTAATCTACAACTAATACAATACAAGGTTCTTCACAGATTCCACTTCACTGCACATAAATTGGCAAAAATGGGGTTTGGCTCGGATCTTTGCACTCACTGCACACAAAATAACCCAGATACATACATTCATGCGGTTTGGCATTGCACTCCAATCAACCACTTCTGGGTGAGTGTCACAAAATCTCTCTCTTCCATCTTTGGCTGTCACATCCCAGCATCCCCTTCCTTATGCATACTTGGTGATACATCCACAGTCAATTTAAGCAACTCCTGCAATAAAACACTGCTGGTAGCGCTGACTATCGCCAAGAAAACAATCCTCATGAACTGGAAATCTAAGAAAAAAGCTCACATCACTCATTGGAAAAACTTGTTAACAGACTATATATCATTAGAAAACCTATCAACTACAAACTTAATCAATACTCAGGATACAACCTCTCCTTGGTACCCCTTTATCACCTACTTACAGTCCTGACCCTCTTTGCCTGAGTTCCATCTCCACACGATCATAACACACTTCATCAACAGATACACATATCATCGAACACTAGGCAGGGGAGGGTAGCTGGAACTATTATTGTTATTATTATTATTATTATTATTATTATTATTATTAGTAGTAATATAAATAGCATCCCCTTCTTTCCCTCCCCCTTTTATTTACATTCTCTGATAACTTTACTAATTTCACTCTTTCTCTCTGCCTCTCCCATCGTTATTCTGCCGGGGCCCCATTGGATGGCTTGGGAGACTCGGTCCTGGCGGGTCGCTGTGTGGTTTTGGCATTGGTTGGGTCCTGTGGGTTATCTATTGGCCCTGGGCCCCCGGTGTGCACCCTCCTCATACGCTCATGCACACGCCTTGTCCTGGAAGCACACAGCACGTTTTACTCTCTTTTAATAGCACTACATGTTAGGGGACATACATAAACAAAAACTACAAAACAGGCTAGGGTAAGAGTGGAGTGCAGGTAGATGCCTCATCAGGTGTCTATCTGCATGCCTCACTTATTTTAATGCACACATTGTTGAGGCATACATCTTACACAGGGTAAGTGTGGTGTGCATGGGGAAATCCTGACAGATATTCACCATGCATGCCCACTTCTTTTAATGCTACACTCTAGATAGACCCCTCAACCTAGCCATTCACATACTGTACATATTTAGGTCAAGAGTGGCGTGTTGGGTGAAGGTCTGGGGGCGAGGTGTGGTTGGTCGTGGTAGTGGGGGATGTGTGCATATGCTGGGGGCCTGGGGCGATGGGTGGCACGCAGGTCCTCCCCTCTGTCAGCTCGTCGCAGTATAACTGCAGGGGCTGGGTGGAACTGTGGCCATTAATGGGTGCCCAGGTTGGCAATCAGTCAGGCAATCAACCAGGCAATCAGTTATTTCTATTATTATACTTATCATTAATAGAATAATTACAACTCCTCTCCTCTGAAACCCTCCCTCTCTATGTTCCAGCTTCTCTCCTCCTGGCCCAACAGCAAACCAGCCTTATACATATGCGCACACACACACACACACATACATCCTCACATACTCACTACCCCTCACCCCCCATCCCCACCCCCATCCCAACACCACCTCATTCACACTCTTAGAGCTACCATCCGCGCACCCCCCCCCCCATCCCCCCTTCTTTTCATTCCGGTCATCAATTTCATCCCTGATAATCATATCTGTAATCATCCTGGACGCAAATCATCCTTAGCCTTTCTGTTATTAATGTTATGTTGTGTTATGTTTGTGGAAGCCAAGTCAATGTGATGTCTTGTTAAGTTACAGTATGTGTTTATGTAATGTACATCTGTTTGTCGTATGTAGTATTCATGTGCATGTCGTAGTGTTGCATTTTCTGTAATGTCAATGATGTTTGCAAATAAAAAAAATTAAAAAAAGAATAAAAACAGATATACAGAGATGGAATACCAATCCATTCCTGAGTCTCTTTCAAAGGGTTGAATCTGTGAAAATGAACATTCTCCCAAGACTGTTGTTTTTGTTCCAGTCTCTTCCTGTAGAAATAGCCACCAAACAATTCTCAGAATGGGATAAAATGATTTCCAGATTCATTTGGCAAGGGAAAAAACCTAGAGTTAAATACAAAACGTTGCAACTATCAAAGGAGGAAGGAGGTATGGCAGTACCCCACCTGAGAGATTATTTTTTCTCTGCCCAGATTAGACCTCTGCTAAATGTATGTAATCAAACCTATCACGCCAGATGGAAAGACATTGAACTATTTTTGATTAGGAACCCTCCAATACAGACAGTACTGGGTAATACAGACTTAAGAAAATTCATCAGTGGTATCCAAAACCCATGGTTAAAATTCCAACTTAAAACATGGAACACAATGAAAGAGGAATATAATTTACAAGACAAATTGAAAGTACTTAAATGGTGTGCCTATGATCCAGATTTTAAACCCAACCAAATGGATGGTAGATTTAAAACCTTTATAGCCAAAGGTATTACTACATTCTACTCCATAATAGATACAAGGCAACTGAAAGGCTTCCAAACTCTTCAGGAAAATCATGGCCTAGAAAAGCAGGACTTCTATAGATACCTGCAACTACGCCATTACTTTGATCAAGCTATCAAAAACCATATAGATAATGATGATCCTGTGGTTAAAGAAGTCTTACTTGGAGCATACTCTATATTAAACAAGAGTATTATATCTAGAATATACAAAGCCTTTATGACTAAAAAAGTACACTCCACAGAATATGTAAAAAATAAATGGGAGAATGAAGGTAACTTGACCATTTCAAGGGAAGAGTGGTCTAGTTGCTGTGAATAGGGACTGGCACGTGTGTCAACTATGCTACTGTTGATTGTGCACAAACTGCGCGATGAAGAGGGATTCTGCACACTCGGACACGGCTGCAGTGAGTGCCAATGATACATTTACCACTCCTGTCCTCTGCATCCTTGGTCCTGGATAAGCAGAACAGGCACAGTGGAGAATGGAGGGAGAGAACAAAGCAGGTAACACTCAGTGTATACTTGGGACAAGTAGCAGAAACCTAAGCAAGAGGCCATCTCCAGCAAGAGGCCCGCAAGAGTTTTACATACCCATACACAGCCAACCATTTGCAAGGCTGGTTGGGGGTGCCACAAGTCCACACAAAAACTATAACAATAACAACATGAAGAATGATTTTGTTGGGGATTAGTTTCAGAGTGATCTATGAACTGAAACCGATCATCAGTTGGAGCAAAAACTCCTACTGTAGGCTACTATACAGACGCTATACTGTCCCATGACCACGCTCGTGCCACACTCGCCTAGTGCCACTGTCCCGTACCAGTTGCTCTACTACAATAGGCTAACCAAATGTGTTTTGTCTGAAATTCATTATTGACGTAGGAACATTATCTTTAAGCTAGCCTCTCTCCACATCAAGGTTTGCAGGCTAACTTTTGGCTTTAAAATTTTGGTCAACATTTAAACAATAAATATCAGTTAAACAAGCAGCACAAAAACCTCAAAGAACAATACCAGTAGTGCAGTTTGTATAGCCTCCTCAGACCATCACTGGCCCACCACCAAACCAGTCATGCTGAATGATGTTGCAGGCAACATTACATTTGCAAGACATCTTTAGACCTCACATGTGCTCAGGGTGAACCTGGTATCATTTGTGAAAAGCACAGGGCGTCAATGGCGATACTGCCAATTTTGTATTCTATGGCAAATGCCAATTGAGCTGCACGGTGCTGGGCAGTGAGCATAGGTCCCTCCAGAGGCCATCGGGCCCTCAGGCCACCTTCATGAAGTCTGACAGGTCAGAGACATTCACACCAGCGGCCAGGAGGAGGTCATTTTGTAGGGCTCTGGCAGGGCTCCTACTGTTTGTTGTTGCACAAAGGAGCAGATACTGGTCCTGCTGCTGGGTTAAGGACCCTCTACCATCCTGCCCAGCTCTTCTAGAGCAACTGTCTCCTGGAATCTCCAACATGCTCTTGAGACTGCGCTGGGAGACACAGCAATCCTTCTAGCAATGGAACGTTTGGTGTGCCATTCTGGAGGAGTTGGACTACCTGTGCAACATTTGAGGGCTCCAGGTACTGGCTTATGCTACCAGTAGTGACACTGACTGTAGCCAAATGTGAAACTAGTGAAAAATCAGTCAAGGAGGATAAAGATGGAAAAAGTTATCATTTGCCACCACCTCTAAAACCATTCCTGTTTTTACAGACCTATTTCCCTTCTTCCTTTCTTGTTTTGGAGAAAGTGGTCCTCAAGCAAGTCTTGGACTTACTATATCAGAACAACCTCAACTTGTATTGAGCTTTTGATGTATCCACCACAAAGCACACCCAAGGACTGGACAATCACTATAAGCCTTAAATTGGTATATGCTAATTGGCCCCACCCATCTCAATTGAATTAGGCTAACAGTAGGATGTGTTGGACTGGGTTATACTAATTTATCTAACTATGACTGGGTGTATGTACTAATTTATCTAACTCTAGGATAGAAGACAAAATAGCTAAATTCCCAAAAGGCAGCATATGTTTCTTTAAGAGACTTGACAGACGCTAGCATCTATGGGTTTTAGCCTCCTCGCTAGCATGCCATAACCTGACCCTAGCCAGATGAATTTCGTTCCGCTTAGCTCCGCCTAGCTTCACTCACATCCATCTAGGACCTCTTCCATTGAGAGTGATTTCTGCAACCGACTTTATGGTTCAGGCAATCAGGACGCAGGGCGGGAGTTTCACAGATGTGACATAGCGTAGAAGCGACTGTGAGACTGTTATTAGCGTCACGGGTTGGCTTCGATGTGAGTGGTTGAAGTAGCACGTCAATAGATGACGGACAAGTGGCTTATTCAATCATATGCAAGCATTTTTTTTATTAGGCCCAGCCTTCTGAAGCAACACTTCAATGGATCGGTTCCAGATGGATGAGTGGAGCTAGGCGGAGCGAAATTCATCTGGCTAGGGTCAGGTTAAGCATGCCAGCCTCTAGGGGGCAAATTAGAAGGATTGAGCCCAGGCAAGTGCAGGGTTTAGTCACACAGTCGAAACTTCACACATAGCCTAAACGCACCCCAGTTTTTGACTCAGTGTCAGAATGTATGGCTACTTCTTTAAAATCCAACATGTCTGCCATTTTAATTATGCATGATTGTCTCATTATACATTTCATAATGCTGAAAGATGGCTATAGACGTCATATTATGTGTTAAAAGCAGCATAGCATTATAAATGTAGAAAAAAAGGGCATATTTTGGTGGCCATATTTGAAGTCAAGATAGTGGCCACTAGGGGGCGCTATGTGTTGGGGTCCATTTCAATTTTTGATCACTAGGGGTAGTACTATAACTGTACCAAGTTTCGTGCTTTCTGCAAAAACTGAACGATTCAGGTTCAGGGTTCAGTTTTGATTTCTTAAAAGATTGAGCTTGGTCTGGTGAAAGCCAGACTAGCCATGGACCTCAGTTACACAATGCAAGGGAACATGAATCAGCCTATATTTGCACGAACAATAACGGACAACAGCTCTTCAACTTTGGCCGGTTAAAATGTGTATGAACAGTCTAGTGACGCATTTCATCAAGGCCCATTTGGACATGTCAGTTATTTGCACCACTGGTTAGATATAAAACAACATTTCGTTTCAGACTACTGTTACTTAATTTGTGCATTAACAATAACGTTTCAGACTACTGTTACTTAATTTGTGCATTGACAATAAAGTATCACATGAACTAAAGATGACTAAAATCTTATGTAGAAGAAGAAACATTCACAAAAAATCCATCCATCCAAAAATGACCTTTATTTTTGATAGCTGTTGAAAACGGCATGGAACTGACAGAGATGTTTTTTGTTTATAAATAAATAAATAAATAACATTATGCTGATACCTTTTGCTTTTCCCAAATACAATGTAGCCTACAGGTGTAAGTGACCTTTCATCAGACCAGTTGCAATGGATGAACTGTGATGAACTCCCCTACTTGTGATTGTTTAGAGATTTTAAAGGTTTTATAACAATGCTACATTTTCTTTGGCTATTCTACAATCTATTCACCTTTTCAGCACCAGTAGGCTACTTTCTGTGCAGCCGCACACACACACTCAGGCATGCCAAACAAGCATACACAAAAGTTTCAAGAGTGGGGGATGGAGTAAAATATGGAGACAAATTGAAGTGTGATTTCTTTTCGCGGAACGGATGTACAGGACTGAGTGGCGGTCATATTTGTACCGCTATGCGGTACATCTAGTTATTTATTATTATTTACTATAGGGTTCTAGAATAAATAAAACAGTGTGTTTGAAATAATGGAATTTGTGCTCTCTCATGAAGCTGGGTCTATGGTACATGGGGAGGGTGGGTCTCTGTTGATCGGGGGGGAGGGGGCGTGGCGCCACGAGTAGTTCAAGCAGACGTAGGACTTTCATGTATTTCGATCAGGGGGCGAGGCATTGTGCCGATACCACGCCCCCTCCCCCCTGAGAAACAAAGTCTCACGCCTTGAACTTCAAAACTTGAGAGCCCCGATTGGCACGATGTCTTCACAACACACCATATGATTGGCTCAATGTATTCACATCACACCACATGATTGGCTCAATGTATTCACATGTCGATGTTTTGCCGAGGAAGGGGTGCGATACGTGTAGACAATAGCCATATTGGCGTTACAAACTAGCCCCATGCATTTCTATGGAGGATTTTTTGAGTGCTGTGTCTCCTCATTAGAAAGTCTCTGGTGCAACACTGCACGGGTCTTAACCTGCTTTATCCAGAGGGAGACATTTTTGGATGCAGTGACAAAAAGCCTATCATGGACCCGGCTGGGAAATGCGACAGTTGTGGAGTCGGCATTCGTAGCCTGTCACTGCAAAACAGTACATCTCCAATCTTAAAAACAGTAGACTAACAGTCAATAAAAGTGGACTGTCAGAGCAGCACAAAATACTATATAAGTTAAACTAAAATAAGTTCTGTACTTTAAATAACATTTTGAGCGATCACATAGCCTACGTGCAATGTTGCGATATTATCAGTATGTGCAATTTGCTTTTGAGCAGGATCTTATAAGAACATTTAGAAATGAATGGAAAGACACATTGAAGCCTAGTGTAGACTACGCTTGCTAGCGGTGAGACTGTTTACTTGTATTGTAGCCTATGCAACGCTATACTATTAAAATTCTATTATTCTAAACGTGTGTGTTAGTCTCTTCAACGCTATAGGCAAAGACCGCTATGTTGTTGCACTATTTTCCCCCATGATCATATTGTTTCAGTTATCCAAAAGGCTCGAAGGATGCTCTTTATATGGCAATTTTGGAAAAATAACTAATACAAGTGAGGTGAGGTTCCCCCCTCTGTCAGTGCTCATAGCCCCCCCCCTACCCGTTGCTCTCTGGCGCTGACCCTGGCACCATAACAACTATGCTAAAGAAATTGTCTCATGAGAACAAGACTTATGTTATTGCCTGAATGGAAGACATCCCTCGATCGACTCCCTATACCTCTGAGATAAAGGAACATCTATATAAGGCTTTAACAAGAAGGAAACCCAATTACTGCAGACACAATCCAATACCTCCCCTTATTGATTTCACCTCAACAAAGCCTTATTCCAAGACCATGAGAGTAGCAGTGTGGGCTCTGGTCCAGCAGACCATGAGATGATAATGGGAAAATATACATACACAGTATGTGAGACTACAGTATGTTAGATGGAGAGAGAATGATGAATGAAGAGAGAAAGAGAGAGATTAGAAAGAGGTAGGGGAGGGAGACAACTACAACACACACATATACACACACACACACACACAAATACACATACACACACACACACAAACTCATATACACAACACACACTCATACAAAACACACTCACACACACACCACCTGTGTGATTGTGCCCTTTTGTAATGGGGTGCAATCACAGCACTGCCGATTGCCCCCTGTGGAGACCAACGAATGTGTTCCCAGCACTGGTTCATTGCCCTCCTACTGAAGAAGGCAGGAGTGATAACTTGGCCACGGTGGACATTTTACCGGTAGCCTATACCGCCTCTGCTCTGCTTCATCAAAAGCCCTCTAAGGATCCCTATTTGAAATCATCTTTTGATCTGGGATCCTGCTCAAGCCTGGGTTTTTAAGACACACCTGCACGAGTGCACATTGTTTATTTTCTTAATAGAATCACTGTGATTCGTTAAATCAGGGGCAGCCGTGGCCTACTGGTTAGGGCTTCGGGCTTGTAACCGAAGGGTTGCCGGTTCAATCCCTGACCAGTAGGAATAGTGTGGGCAGGGGAAGTGGTTGAGCACTGCTCTCCCATGCCCACATCCACGGCTGAAGTGCTCTTGAGCAAGGCACCTAACCCCTCACTGCTCCCCGAGTGCCGCTGTAGCAGGAAGCTCACAGGCACCTCACTGTGTGTTGTTTGTGTTCTCACTAATTCACGGATTGGGATAAAAAGAGCAAATTTCCCTCATGGGATCAAAAGAGTATATATATACTTATACTATACTTATATGTCTAACCAAAAGACAATGCACCTGTCAATATTGATGCTTGTTTTTGTGACCTTGGCTAGTTCATGAAGCAGGGATATTGGATATAGGTTAGATTAATGTCACTTACATTATCACCCACATACTGTAAACTGTACTGGAACTGTACACTAGTTGTAGTTTATAAATTCCGAAGAACATGGCCCAGGGGCGGGAAAACCTTTTTGTTTGTTTCCGCATAATCTGCTTCCCCTTTCCATTCATAAACACATAGGCTTAAACCTGTTTGATGTGTCCTGATTTTAACTCCACAACAGTAATGCAAACTAGATAATTTCATTATAATGCTTAATTGGTACTAATTTGATGTCAATATTTATGACAGTGTAAATACAAGTATTGTGTTTGTATAAACAGTGCCTGCTTAACTCATGCTAAACTGCAGCAGCTTGACCTCACAGACTTGTTTGCTCCTATATGTACACAGGGAAAGTATTCTACATTTTCTACGTATTTGGATAACCTGGATACCATTAATTTCATCTCTCCAGCCTTTGTAAATATTTTATGAATATCTTATGAAGTCTACATCAAATGTCACTTTACTATACAAGTTGTGAAGTATTCGTAATCACTGAGTTTAACACTGGGAGGTAAACTAGCCTACATTCAGCTGACCCGTATTTGTGTAACCTGGAACGGTTGGATATTCCCAGTAGCAAAAGATGAGAAATCATCTGCAAAGGTTACATCATAAAACAAATATATTTTTATAAAACAAAAATTATTTGCTTGGCCGTGTTCTCTCTTTTTGGCACTGGAATAGCCCATTGACCCGGTTTGTGTGTTTCCTTGTTTCTGTAAGTAAAGACTTTACTGTGTTTACCTTACCAGAGGACCATTTTTCTATTTGCCTGTAGTCATGATATTCCGTGCCCAAATATTTACATTCGCAAACTGTACTTTATTTCTCCTCATGTGACCATTAGCTGTTTCTCTCATCTTTCCTCACCTCTGTAACTTCTATCTCAGTGTGTAGGAGACACATGACATCCTCCTTTGCATCCTGTCACCTGCATGCATCCGCTTCTGTGTGTTTTTGTGCGCTCTGCTCCGTGCATGCTGCTGCCCCATTATGTCCTTGCCCACTGGCTATGAGCATTTGTCGTCTTAGGGACGTATGCACTGCTCTAAAACATGCCTTAGGCTGTGTGTGTGCTATACAGTTGGAGAGGATAGTAAACAGCTTGAGTGGGTGTGGCTTTGTTTGTATGCTAATAGGCAAGCTGACACAGTAGGCTATACTGAGAGCACATTTAGTGTGGTTTAGGCTTACGTAAGGGATAATGTATTGTCCGCCGGTAATTATCAGAAAATAGGTCCCGACAGGGAGAACAGAACCCCGACGTGTGGTGTTTATCGCGAACGGTGTGAGCTGGGCTACATAGCCTGAGAAGCTGAGCATCGTGAACTACACTGTTTATGTCTCCCGTTTCATAGTCCGTATCAAAGCTTACCTCGTTGTGTGCATCATTGGTGTGCGCGTGGGTTTTATGGTGAGGCCCATCGGGCGCTAGAGGGAACCTTATTGTATTGGGTGGGTATTAGGCGATACTACTAATACGCAGTAGCCTATTTGTACCAACAGTAGGTCTACGTGTTGTAATTGTTTGGGAGCTTGTCGCTGTGATGTGCTTCGATTGACTTCTAGACCTCACAGTTAAGTCAACAATCCAGGAGATAGTGGAAACCAGTCATTAGGCTACAACAGAGCCCGCGAGTATAGCCTTTGTAGCCTATAGAATCTCCCCATTATGGGTCTCCATAGCTGGCGGTTGACACCACAGTGCCCCTGCTACAAAGAGTAGAAGTCCGCTATAAAACATGACCACCTAAAGTCTTTAATTAGCTGCTTACGGTTATCATCACATTACCAATATGAACTGTTACAGACAGCTGTAGGCCCAGTCCATGTCAATGTAATTAACATGAAGTTGCCACCACAGCACAGCGAGCAGTGAGAAAATGTCGGGAATTACTAAATGTGAGCACGAAATACATATTTCGAGAGCTCAATTTAGGCCTACAACGGGGTCACGTTGTATTAATTCGAGGGCTCAATTAAAGGAAAACGTGCTCACGTTTTATTAATTCGAGGGCTTAATTAAAGGAAAACGTGCTCACAAATTATCACGACCATAGACATAATATACATAGACGCCGCATCGACCGCTACTCCTTACTAGCGCTGACGAGATTTGGAGCCGCCATCTTGGACCGGTCATCCACTCCACTCAGTGTAATCTGTTTGGCCGGTGAGATGAGCTGTCAGCGCACTTAATTAATCATATCTCACTGAATACCGAACAGATTCTCACGCGTTTTTTTTTGCTGCAAAGGTCATACATGTAGCTATGATACAGGACACATGATTTAGCGTATTTTAATATTCATAGTGGGTTTAACAGTAATAGAATATTCTGATATATGATAAAGTGACCTGACGTCCGATATCAAAACTGGGAACATAATCCATGTTTGACAGCATAGACAAAACTAGTTTGATACAAGTTTAATGAGTTAAATATATTTCACAGTTGACAGAAAAGTTCCATCAACAGCATTATTCACAGTCCACAGAAAGGTTCCATAAACATTTAAGTGAGATCAGTGCCATTCAGACATCTGAGGGGTATTCCAATTAGGCCTATGTGGTTTAGTGACAAACTTGGGTAAATTGACTCAGAATAAGTTGTAAACCTCCCAGTAGAAAAGCTGTATGATACAGGAAACATGGTTGTGTGTATATTCATAGTGGGCTTAACAGTAATAGAATATTCTGATATATGATATATTATAAAGTGATGACATCCAATATAAAAACTGGGAACATAACTAATCCACGTTTGACAGCATAGACAAAAACTGGTTTGATACAAGTTTTAATGAGTTAAATTTACAGAAAAAAATCCATTAACATTTTCAGTTCAGTGCCATCAAAAATAAAGTGATGAACAGACATTGGTGTGGCATAAAGGAAATGGAGTAACTGGGTTCAATATCAACAGCATTTGTTAGACAAGTTCCATAAATATTGTAAAGTGCAAGTTTGTAGGTTTGTTTCTGATCCTTAAAAATCAGACATTGGTTTGGCATAGTAAGTGTAACAGTTCATCAATTCAAGACAAAAAGGTGACTTGTCACTTGTACAGTGTCAATGGGTTCATCAACAGCATCTGTTATTTACAGTTCACAGAAAGGTTCCAGCCCCAATGAAGAGATTAAATAAAAAGGAATTAAGAAACATTTTAGAAACTGCTAAGATCAACCCGTTCATTGCAATCAGTAAAGAATCAGGGAGTGTCTTCACAGGCTCAGTGAGACAGAGTTACCGTCATGCAGTTGGTTCTATGATTTCGACAACTGGTGCATGTCATTTTGTATGTTCCCACATTGCTAAAATTGCTTGGGTACACTTTGGCTGAGAACAAAAGTGCTTCAGACAGCAGGTGGGCAAATAAGATGGCATAGTAAACTGGGTAAACTCCATAAAAGAGGACTGAGTCAACCAGACGATGGGAAAATGGGACACAGAGTGGCGAATGCAGGTGATGAAGGTGGAGCTCATAAATCAAACATTCAGTCACAGTGTAGCAGATGCCCTGCAGTACTGCAATGAAGAGCTGCACCTTCCTCAGTTCCAGGGGTGTGAGGAGACAGTTCAGTTCATTCACAGTCTTCTTGAACAAGGCAGTTGTTCTAGAGAGATACAAAATAATAAATAAATGAATGAAAGGGAATTCGAGAGGCATCTTATTCTTGTTAGGGTAAATGACATGTGAATAATACAGTGTTGGGCAAGCTACTTCGAAATTTTAGTGAGCTAAACTATCAGTTACTCTGCCATGAATAAAACACTACACCCACTACCACCCAGTCAAATGTATTAGTAGCCTAACACAAACACAGCAGTAGGCTAGTTCACTACATAGGAAGCTACTTTAAATTGTGCTAATTTCACATGACAAGAAAAGTGTAGCTTGTCTGGCTAAGCTACTTGATAAATAAAGAAGTTGAGCTATTGAAAAGTTACTTTATTCAGGAAATAGTGAGGCTACCACCAACACTTAGGCTACAAGTAGCAGCTAGCGATTGCCCAATAGGCTAGTCTGTGCCACTTGTGTAAAATTCGCCGGCCAAATCTAGTATGATTTATTTCTACAATAGCCTTCTTGTGTCAGTTGTAATCTAAGTCAGTGTTATGGAATATGACTTATCAAGTCTCAGTTCATACATTCAGTGAACACCGAGTAAACATAGCCTAGCTAGATGGCTACGATTTTCATACAGTAATATCAAAGATTGCTCCTTCTCAGCTCTCTGGTAATATTCTATTCACAAAATACAACCAATAGTACGGTTATGTTAAATCTTACTTGTGAAAAGTAAATCCATCGAGTATGGTCCGCCGATTTGAGAAGGAACATGCTGCACAGTGCTGTCATCTTGTGTCTTCTGCTGCAACGCAACGAGGAGTATGACCGGTCCAAGATGGCGGCCGCATTTCTTGTTTCCAGCAGCCAATGCGGCGTCTATGTATATTATGTCTATGATCACGACCAGAAAAAATATCACTTAAAGTGAGCTCTCCCGGGCTCCGTAATTTTGTCTTCCGCTGACAAAATAAATAGTTCGCCACACAGATAGAACTTGACAGTTTCAGGTGGCAACGACTAGCTTATTTTCCCTTTCAATGAAATTCCATTGCAATAAGCGAACGGAATTCTTGCGGAGGAATATGAAAGACGTAAATCTTTCCGTTTCCTTTATTTAGGTATCAGTTCCAATCATGGCATAATATGGCAGTTTCAAATCTCTGCCATATTGCCCTTAAATGTGTACTAGGCCATAAATGCAGGAATGATACAAGGAAACAAGGATACAAGGAAGTTTATTGTCACATGCATATAGTTACTGGAAGTAAGAAATGCAGTGAAATTATGTCTGGTGTCAGCCTATTTGTGCAAAGTGGGTGGGGTAAAAAGTGCAGTAGAAGAGGGGTTTAGTAGATTAAGTGGCAAGGGCTGCATAAGAAAGGTGGGGGAGGATTGGAATTGGGGGAGGGGGGGGGCACCAACAAGGAGCACCCAAGAGCAACAGGGGCAAGGAAAAACTCCCTTACCAAAGAAGAAACCTTGGGCAGATCCACGGCTCAAGGGGCTAACCCAACTGCCCGGGGTCTTGGTGTGTGTGTTGGGGGGATGACAGGGGAGATGGGATAGTGTGCTGTGTATGTGGGGAGAGGGCAGTGTGCAATATGTGTGTTGGAGAAGCTTCCTCATGAGACAATGTGCTGTGTATTGGGGGGGGGGGGGGTGAAGGGACTTACTATTGCAAGCAGAGTACTGTATGTATGATGTATGTGAGTGATGAAGATGTGTGTGTGGGCGGGAGGGGAGTGTAGCAGTGACTGTGTGTGTAGTGTGCGTGTGGGTAGGTGGGGGCAGTGTGCTGTAAGTATGTAGAGGATGTGTGTTGGAGGAGATCCTGAAGACAATGTGCTGTGTATGTAGGGAGGGGGGGGGGCAGTGTGCAGCAAGTAGAGGAGGCTTACTGTAGCAAGCAGTGTGCTGTATGTATGTGAGGTGATGACAGTGATGATGTAAGTGTGTGTGTTTTTTTTGTGTGTGTTGGGGATGGGGGTGGGGGCAGAAAGGCTAGGCAATCAAGGACATGCTGAAGGTGCTGAAGAGTGAATGTGTGCAAAGTCAGTATAGTGTGAGTTCAGAGTTCGGATGGCCTGGGGATAAAAACTTCTCCTGAGTCTCTCAGTTCTGGCTTTGTGACTACATAGGCGTCTTCTTGATTTCAACGGTAGGAATAATCCATTGTTAGGATGAGAAAAGTCCTTCAGAATCTTTTGGGCTCTTAGGAGTACTCTTCTGGAATAGATATCTTGTAGAGCAGGGAGTTGAGTTCTTATAGTACGTTCAGCTGAGCGCACTACTCTCTGCAGAGTACTACAATCTCTAACTGTGGAGTTCCCACCAGGTGATGATGCTACCAGTTAGAACACTCTCAACCGCTGAAGTGTAGAAGGCCTTCATGATGGATGTAGAAACTTTGAATTTCCTTAGCTGACGAAGGAAGTAGAGTCGTTGTTTGGACTTCTTCAGAACATATTGAGTGTTAACAGTCCATGTTAGGTCTTCAGTAATGTGGACACCAAGGTATTTAAAACTTGTGACTCTCTCTACAGGTGGCCCGCTGATCATTAGTGGGGTGTGACTGTAGTTCTGCTGCTGCCTTCTGTAATCCACTACCATTTCCTTGGTTTTATTGATATTCAGTGTCAAGCTGTTAGATTGACACCACTGTGCCACCTCATCAACCTGATCCAAGTAGAGCTGTTCATTGTTGTTACTAATCAGGCCCAAGATCACTGTGTCATCTGCAAACTTGATGATGGAGGTATGACTACTGTTGGCTTTGCAGGCATGTGTGTAGATGTTGTACAGCAGTGGACTCAAAACACAGCCTTGGGGAGCACCAGTGCTGATGGTTAATGAGTCAGATGTCAGACCCCCCACTCTAACCACTTGTGAACGGTTGGTGAGGAAATCAAATATCCAGTGACACAGGGTGGTGTTTAGTCCTAAGGCCTTCATCTTTGTGACCAAGGTGAGAGGTACTATCGTGTTGAATGCTGAACTAAAGTCAATGAACAGCATCCTCACATAATTCCCATTCCCCTCCTCCAGGTGAGTTAAGGTGGTGTGCACGAGGTTTGAGATGGCATCCTCTGTAGACCTGTTGGCTCTGTAAGCAAACTGGAGGGGGTCGAAGGAGGCAGGGAGGGATGAGCAGATAATGTTTTTCACAAGCTTCTCAAAACACTTCATCACTGTAGACGTCAGGGCTACTGGGCGGTAGTCATTCAGACATGATGGACTTTTGTTTTTCGGTACTGGAACAATAACAGACTGCTTGAGGCAAGTAGGAACTGTCTCTTGAGCCAATGATGTGTTAAAGATATAAGTGAACACAGGAGCTAACTGAGCAGCGCAGGATTTCAAAACCTTGTTAGTGTGTGTGTGTGTGTGTGTGTGTGTTTGTGTGTGACATCATCAAAGTGAATTATAATTGAGCTATTAGATTATAGAAGGGCAACCCACACTGTTCCGGTCAAAAATGACCGATTTACACATTCCCTGTACCATAAATATGGCATTTTTCATCAGATTGCCTCAAGATCTTATGATATCCTTCACAAAAGGCTTTTGAACACATAGAATTGATTAGGACTACTTCCTTTGAATTTTGAGTGATTTATTCAACTTAGAAACACTTTTTTTGTTCACGGTCAAAAATGACCGCCATAGGAAATGATTGGGAAAGAGTATCATTTTCATCCTGGAGATAAAAGACATCTCTCTCCACACACTCCTACAACTTACCACCAATGTTCCCACACACATGCATGCACGCACACACACACACACACACACACACACACACACAAACAGACACACATAAAGCACACACACACACATGTACACCCACTCACACACACACACACACACACACACACACACACACTCAGTACATGTTGTCAGTTCATGTTGTTATGTTGCCACTCGTGCGTGTGAACCACCAATGTTCGCACACATATGCATTCACGCACATACAGAAACACAACCACCCACACACACACAAACAGACACATGTTGCATGTGAACCACCAGTGAGTGTTTGCACACATTCACGCAACATGCAGAAATACACACACAAACACACATGATGTAGATGTTAATTATCTAATAAGGTTCTGTTTACAATAAATGTTCTATTAAATAATACTTTTTGTCATGGTATTGGTATTTAAGAGCAGTTAAAACTGTCCGGTCAAATTTGACCGTGAACAATAAATTAAGGGGGGTAGCAACGAACAGTGTTTAAAGGTTAAGTCAAAGTTATAGCTGTTCTGCCTTGATCTCCTAAACCTGTATTCACTCTGTGTTCACAGTGTGTGTGCGTGTGTGTGTGTATGTGTGTGTGTGTGTGTGTGTGTGTGGAGGGAGTGGTGGAGTCTTATTCTAAGATAAAATACCATTTTCCTCCTGAAAATGTAAACAGTAGGATACAGTTGCATGTGAGATATTTGTTTACTTCAGCGGTTTCAGTAGTGAATTGTATTGTGAATAATGTCAGTTACACATAACAATATGATATTGACACAAGGTCACACTAAAAATAACTGTTGACCATGATGGTGACATTTTCAATTGACTGGTCAGTCAGTGAAAAAGACTGATGGGGGACCTGGTACATGGCCACACTAATCTCAAACCCAGCATGACATCAGACAGACTCTCTCTTCTTCTGAGAAAATCAAAGCTGACACCTCTCAGACTGGTAACCATGTATGTCAACACTGCTTACTGAAGTTGCAACAAGGTGAAACGTGAAACAGCATCAGGTGTCTAACAAGATGGCAAGTGAGGGAAAAAAAGATTTTAATTCAAAGCCAATCACCTAGCCAGCCGTTAAATCGAATAGGCAAGCAACACATAGCCTCAGAGTCTGCCCTTTAATTTAAGGCAAAGCATTACCATAATCATCAGCTCAAGAAATGACACTTATTTTGGGGGGTTCATCCGGATGCAAGGGTTAAAGGACATCCCCCGTCAGGACAAGTTGCTCATACTGATCCCAAGATCAATTATTATTAATTATTATTAATTGAGATTTCTAAATGCAGATCATACACAGTACAGACATGGCAAAATAATCTTTCGTGAGCGAACTGAGATAGATTTTCTACGCTTAAACACCCAGCCAAGGAGAAGACTTTGAATTGCCTTCTGGTTACCTCAAAAGTTTCCAATTTCCTACAACACATAAATATGTACACGCAAAATAACTACCAGCAACATACTGGAGAAGTGGATGAAGAGTGTTCAGAATGAACAACAACACAGCTGATATTAAAGAGAGGGGAGAGAAGTGCCGACACCTGGGCGACTGGACGGCCAACTCAATATCTGTCCTCCGCTCCAGGGCAGACTCACTCAGCAATGCAAACGTTTCGTCTGGACTCAGATAAATGACAGTATTATTGGAGAGGCCTCAATGCATAATGCACAAGATGACACTCATCATTATGCCCACATGTCAGAGGGCTAAACAGTGGAGCCATCACACATCACAGCACAATAGCTCAGAGCTAGTGGTGATGACTACCATTCAATACTCCCTGAGCTCAGTGGAGTGTTTTGTGTGTGTGTGTGTGTGTGTGTTGTTTGAAGCATGCAAAGAAGATGCATTAGGAATGTGTGATATTTATGCATGTTTTTTTTTATTTCTGTGCTGTAATCTGTAGGTGATGAATAAACATTAACATCAACATTCGGTGTGCAATGAATTTCCTAAATCAGCATATTCAAATCTTGTAATTTTCTTTGTCCCCAAACTGGGCGATTGACCACTTTGAGGTTTGCCGTAAAAGACCATGTTGCCTGGCTAAAGCTATGTTAATCACTACCATATATATTCGGTGACTCGTTTGTCATGGTTGTCATGGTGTCCTTAGAAAAGGGAAATGAGGTCAATTATCAACCTGAAGAGCATGTTAGTCATCAGCAGAGAGTTAATTGAATGGAATAGTGAACAGGAATGAATCCGACTGAGGCCACATAATCAGTGTGCGAGTTATACCACGGTTTCCGGGGGAGCCGGGGGGCGGGGCGGGTAGGCGATTTTTCTTTCTTTTTTTTTTTTGGAGGGGGGCAAAGTTTAAATGCTGATCCTGTCATTAATAGCAACAACATAGACATATGCCTATTATAAAGAGAAAATCCGTTGCACACGGGTGGTGCAATAGGTCTATGTTTGCTTACATGAAACAAAATACATAATATGTTTACAATATTTACATGAAACACCCCGATGGATCATTAATGGGCTATGCAAACTTCAATGAACTTGATAGTAAATAATCCACGGACCCCGACCACCAATGATGTGTCTTTTGACTGTTTAATTGAATCAACTTAGAATTACTCACATTGTTTCACAATCACATGGGCTATAGCAGTGGTTCTCAACCTTTTTTCAGTGATGTACCCCCTGTGAAATATTTTTTCAGGCAAGTACCAGTGTAACCAGTGCAAAGTAACCAGTGCAAAGTAACCAAGTAACCAGTGCAAAGCATTTTTAGTTGAGAAAAAAGACTTAAAACAGAGCACTGTGACATCATTGTCTAATTTATTAAACTTTGGAACCACGACTCCATCCATAAACTTCAACCACGACTCCATCGTTTGAGTTTTGACAGGTGATGGCGGGTGGCATGTGACAGGTTGGGTCGAACCATCCTGGTATGGGGGGGGACTCTGGGTTTTTAGGATAATGAAATTGAATAGCCTACTGAAATATAAACTTAATTTTATGAACTTATATTTTCCTGAAATATTTATTAAATAATTGTTTTTAAAGTATTTTTGCATGGATTTTTTAAATCTATGTATATTTTAACCCTAAGCTGTTTTTAGGGCATTTCACTACCTTTATTCATAAGGATTTATTCGGGTCATTGTAAGTGCTACACACACATATTATATATTGTTTTTTTCAGCAGATCTGCCATCATTTCATGTATTAGTACTAGCATTGATTGATATTCAAATTCAATTGAATTGAATTGATTTTCAAAGAATTAAAATATAAAAAGCGTATTATAAAAATTCTTATATTTTGACATGTATCTCACCACAGCAAGCTCATAGCTCTACATGCATTTCAGTTTGTGTAGGGCAGACTGTCCTGAATCTGGCAATATCATTGCCATGGTGGAGGAATTCTCTAGGGGTTGAGCAATTTACAGACATATGTAGTGTGTGCCTTACAGAAATAAATGCCATTATTTTATTTAGTGATTTAATGACCTTTATGCGCTCCAAATCTGTGACACGAACTGATTTGACCTGACTTGACCCGAGTTTACGTGTTATAGCCTGTGTGTGCCTGCACTCATGATTCTCTACAACTTTTTACTGCATTGCCATGAACAAAGTAAAGGCAAAAAAGTTGTTTCTTTGCCGAACAAATTGGGGTGCAATATGAGCCTTGAATTGGATGCCATGCAGGAATTTGGTAGGATCTCAAAACCGGATTATGAACATGCTTTGCCATAGAGAAACACACAATAGCGTTGGATTATAAACATACTTTGCTACAAAAACAGACAAAAACGTGAATAAGTCGAGCTATATCAAGTTATTATTTTGCTTGTCACTTCCTCTGTTTTATAACCCAGAAGGAGGTACTTGGTATCAAATGATCGCTCCGTGTCTCCTCTTTCATCTGCATGGCATATCTATCCGATCACAGGTCCGCGAGTAATTCAAACGAGAGTAATGGGTGTGCAGCATTGGTTTTTGTACATGACGTTATTATTTTGTAGTCACTTCGTCTGATTTCATAAGCCAGAAGGATCGACATACTTGGTACCAATGGATAGCCCTGTGTCTCCTCTTTCATCTGATATGCTTGCCATATCTATGCGTTCACAGGTTCGCGAGTAATTCAAACGATAGTAATGGGTGCGCAAATGAGCGCAGAGAAGTAAAGACTGTAAATATGATGCAATTTGATTTAATTTAATGATTTTTTTTTTATTTTCAGACTTTAACGTACAGACAAGTGCGTGGTCTCATTGGAAAGCTCCACTTCTGCTCTGTCACGCAATAAAGGTTTCATCTCGCTGCGACGAACAGTTGCGGAGCAATGTTGGAACCCAGGGGTACACGTACCCCCATTTGAGAACCACTGCTCTAAACACATGTCATTATTCACCACTTTTTTTTAAGTTGAGGGGCCACAAACATGATGAACTCATGAGCAATTAACCTTAAATTCATGTAATCATGATGATCATTCTGTTGTGAGGTTGTGATTGAGAGACTATGAATGTGAATTCCTGATGATTCATGAGATATTAAGGAATGACATAATACATAAACAATGCATGAATTCATGATAATTAATGTACCCTTACCGTAAAGTGTTACCTAACAATTCAATCCATATCATTTACTATATTCAGTAATTTACAATGGACAAACAAATATCATTTCATCATTGTCCTAACACAGAACAAAAACGATTTTATTCATGATTACCAATATCTCAATACAGCTTCCATGCAAACATGAGGGGTAAACAATTCCAGCACGCTGTATAATGGGTTATGCATCAGCAAGAAGCAGACACTCACACTGCATGCTGAGGAAGCTGCACGCTGCAGCATGTAAGGCAACAGCCTCTGGCTCAACTCATTACTATTATTTAGACTGATAGCACATTGCAGGTCAAAATGATGGTTTGCGGAATAGACGTGTTTTGCAAAATAAGGCACTGTAAACCACAATGATATTGGCTGATGTCAACAACAGTAAATGCAATTCATAAGCAAAACAAAAACAAACAATCATATACTGCATACAAATGTGTGTAAATGTTTTATTGTATTCAGGAATTACACTGTTGGTGTGAATGGAATTGTATTATACAGTATTTTGGAGTTTTCATAGAACTTTGTAAAGACGGCATGTTGCTGTGTAAGCTTTCCTCCTCTATCCTAGTTGCTCCATCGAGTGGCATCTAACCAGAGTAACGTGCACAGTGGTTGGTTGATTTTAAAACACTATTATCTTGATTGCTGTGCATACCTTTTCTTTTAAAACAATGCAGAAGTACAGTACCATGCATCTAATACGATACAATGCATGAATAATTCCTTGCCACAGCAACTGCACAGCAACAACAAGTAATCAATACATTGCAAAGACAATATATCACCTTTTTCCATGCATTACAGACAAGCTCTATTCTAAACTGCATAATATCTATTTAAATTCGCCTTTTGAAGCACGGTTGGGTGACATCACTTCTGTTTATGTTTGAAGTTATTACCCAACAAAACAGAGAGCTAGCTCGCCCCTCCCTCCCCACCCTTCTGTGCAACAAGCAAGAACTGTAATGAACACGCATCTCGTAGGTGATTGGCTGGAACACAGTTTTCATGTTTCATGGTCCAGGCTGGACCAGGCTGTTTTTGTTGCCGTTTTTGGAGCCTGGGCTGTCCACAGGGACCATGTTTTTTTTTTACAGTGTAGAAGCGCTCAGCGTTCTGGGGATAGGCAGCTAGCTGATTGTGAGGAGATGTTTGCTGTATGTGACAGAAAATGTTCTAGCTTAGAAACCGCATAACAAGACTTTTAATTCAAATCTTTAAGAGTGTCATCTGTAAAGGAGGAAAGCAAATAATAAAACAGAAGATAATAATACCACCATTGCCCTAAAATAAGTACAATACAATTGTATCTACTATTAAAAATATCTTAATACAGCATCTACAGTACATTCCTGTGTATTATCCATTGTGCATAAACTGCAGGACAGTGTTTTATCCAAGTTAACAAAACAAAACCATATTAATACCATATCAACTGCCCCCGTTTATTAACCTCATAGCTGAAGAAATGTTGCAAAATCAATGTATAAACCTTGGCTAATATTTGGGAAATTATGGTATGCATGTGCAAATATGTGGTGAAAAACAATCCCAGCATAGCTACCCTGAGCAATGGGTTATGTATCAGCAAATAGCAGACACTCTCATTACAGAATGCCATAAGCTAGTGCATGTTAGGCAACCGCCTCTGGCTTCTGGCCTCAGTATCTATTAAACAGATAGCACACTGCAGGAGGAAATGATGGTGTGGAGTAGACTCACATTTTAGTAAGCAAGGCACTGTAAACCACAGTAACATTGGGAAAGGTCAGTAAGAGAATAAGTAAAGGAAAATCCAGCCGAAACAATTATTTTGTAAAAAACATAATGTATATGTCTCAAGTCATCCTACTTTCTCATCCATCCTAGTTGCTCTGTCGAGTGGCCTCTTACCAGAGCGATGTGGACAGCGGTTGGTTGATTTTAAACACTATTACCTTGATTGCTGTGCGTACAATTTGCCCGACAAATGTCATAATACACATGTGTGGCCCCATCTATAGACTTGTGTGAAAAAGTTAAACAAACCTGACAAACTCCCCAGGCCACCCAAACTCCTCTAATCTCCCATCACCATCCCTCCTCATCATCCCACCACCCAATCAAACTCCCCAGGATAACCCTGAATACCCATAACCATCTCCACCCAAGCACATGATGTACCCTGCCAGAATGCAGTGACTGCTGCCAGTAGCACCCCCCTGTTCAGAAGGATCTGTTAAGCAGCAACAACCTCTTATTCTCAGCCGGCATATAACACAGAATATGCAGTGGAAAATACTGATGGCAGCAGCAGGGGACAATTATATGATGACTGTTTTGCATGATGTTCTCAGAGTCCCTGCAATAGAAATGGTATTGACAGTAGTTTTGAGAACATGCCTGGACCCAGTAAGCCTTTGACATTCCATATTCCTGTATTCACAAGAAATAGAAGACAAGTGCATCAAGCTTACAGGGTAAACCAGTCAAATCTCCTACCCGTAACAAACAACCTCAGATTTCCCCCGTGGATCATACGTATTTCCCCAACACTTACAGCAAAACTAGCACTTCTAAATATTAGATCTCTTTCAAACAAATCATTCTTAATTAATGATCTGATTTGCACACACAACCATGATATTTTACTTTTAACTGCGACATGGTTAGAACCATCAAACAGTGCTATAACCCTCATCGAATCCGCCCAAATTTCAGTTTTTTGAGTGCTACCACCCCCCCCACCCCCGGAGCACCCCAGGGGGCACAGCCATCCCACCACATCAGGTGGGATGGAAAACACCATATAACACATATCAGACGACGTCAGGTACAATACAACTTACCTTATTGGCCTTTACAGAGAAACAGTGTAAATTTGATTTCATATCGTAGCTATGGTCCCCTTGAATCCCTTTGTCAGTGTATTGAACAAATCAACAACTGGATGTCTCAAATTTTCTTCAGCTGAACAAAGAAAAAACTGAAGTAATTATATTTAGTAAATAGGAGGAAAGACTTAGGGTTGCCACTCTCCTTGACACAAAAGGGTTGAAAGCAAAGGATACCTTTACAAACGAAAACATAGCCTGAAAAAAGCAACAATAATGTTAAAATTACTGAATACAAATCCGAATATCCAAAGGATATTCATCCAGAATGTTGCCTGGGACTTGTTGCTAAGGGCTCTTTGGATTTTGTGACAGTGCACCTTCAAAATAGCTCTGCTTGTATGTGCTTGGTCAGTGGCATAATGCTTTTTAGTGGGTTTCAGATAGTGATTTTTGGATCATGCGCCACACCTATTTATTTGAATTGACACGCTTCTGAGCACCATGTTCAATTGAACTTAAGCACATGGCAAAAAATTCATAGGAACAAGATAGGATAGTAAGATAGGAACAAGACTTGCGTAACGCTTGGTGCCACATTGCGCCGGGTGTGAGATAGGGCCCTTTGAAGCTATGGCTGTTCATAAAGGGCCTCTCCTCCTTCCCAGTGCACAGAGACCAGGCTTGTTGTTCTGGCGTGGGTACAGGTCAGATGTGGCGTAAAGCTTTCCCTAAACAACACGTTATCACCACTTCAGCTCAGGCCTACCCATCTAAAACACTCACTTCTTAAAAGATGACTCACAGCAGTCAGCAGGGTGGTGAGCAAAACAAGTCAGTGGTTTCTGCTGCAATCCTCCCATTCAGACCTCCCTCCTCCTCTTCATTCAATCAGTGTGCTGCTGAGACTGATAAAGCAGTCCTGCTCGGGCCTGAGTGACAGGGCTAATTTCCCAATCCACTCTGTCAGCAAGCAGTAGCAGGATAATGTGTTCGGGATCAGATGCAAGGAAATAATATTTGCGCGCCCACTGGAGTGTAACTAAGCGCCTCGACTGGTGATGCCGAGCCTCCACTGTCACACGGAATCCGGTGGGAGTTTTTCTTTTTTTTTTTTTTCAAGCAGTGTCATCAGCGGCCTCCCCGCACTCAAATCTGTGTGGATTTTCAGCACAAATAAACAATATATGGCATTGGCACCACTTACTCATACACAGGTTTCCCGTTTACCAACAAAACTAGATGCGCGCGCAGCCGTGGGGCAGAAGGCTCTTGGGGGCCGTCCACAACGATATAAACTTAACCTAAATAGTTGGCTGCTGTAAGCTACAATCGGATTTTTTTGTATACCCCTGTTGTCTCAATGATAATAACATCTCATTTCAGACTATATTTCAGAGTTTGCCGTTCATTTGCATTTTTAATATAACATCGTATTTTGTCATTTTTGGTGAAGACATGCATTCCGTTAGGGATATTGAACATATTGAACATTCTCTAACCCAGTCTGTCTCAATACCAGCTGTCTTTGTGGATTAATGTCATGTTGGCTGAAGGCTGTAATTTTGGCCAGAGGCCTTCGTGCTGGCAAAATTATGGGATAGGGGTGCGGGTTACATACCCTGAGGGGTACCTTACCCCCCTTCATCTGCAGAATCGCCCTCCCGATTCTCCATTCGCGGGCATCTCCACCCAGATCTTCCACCAGCACGCATGTCTCTGTAGTCCCCATTGCTTGCGGTACTTGTGCCCAAACCAGCGTCTCCATCCCTGGTTGCAGTTGAACCGTCATAGCTCTTGAGAGGCGAGCGGTGCCATGGAAGTCTTCCATCTCTCTATTGGCCTGTATACGTCGACATGCACTGAAAGCTTTATCCCAGGCTACCCCATCATGGGGAGGTATGGTGGACTTAAACACCGTAACGCCTGGGTGGCTACCCTGAAACAGAGTCTTCCAACAATGATTAATAACATTCATGCCCAAAATGGCACGGTTTGATATGGGTACAACGGTCCTCAACTATAACTACCCCCTTCGCTGGTGGACGATGCTATCACTTATCTTCTACACAGGACACATTCTCACCTAGACAAGGGGAAAAGTGCTGTGAGAATCATGTTCTTTGATTTCTCAAGTGCTTTTAACACCATCCAACCCCTCAGACTGGGAGACAAGCTCTTGCAGATGGGTGTGGACGCTCACCTGGTAACCTGGATTACAGATTACCTGACCGAGCGACCACAGTTCGTCAGACTGAAGAACTGCCTCTCTGACACTGTGATCAGCAGCACCGGAGCGCCACAGGGAACTGTGCCCTCTCCAGTCCTGTTCACCCTGTACACATCTGACTTCTGCTACAACACCGAGTCATGCCACATGCAGAAGTTTTCTGATACTGCAATTGTGGGGTGTATCAGGGACGAGCAAGAGAAAGAGTACAGGAGCCTGGTGGAGGACTTTGTGCAGTGGTGCAAACTCAATCACCTTCAACTAAACACTTCAAAGACCAAGGAGATGTTGGTGGATTTCCGAAGGTCTAAGCCCGCTCTGCTACCAGTCTCCATTGATGGGGTCAATGTGGAGGTGGTAAGCACCTACAAGTATCTGGGTCTCCACCTGGACAATAAACTGGACTGGTCAGCCAACACTGATGCACTCTACAAGAAAGGACAGAGCAGGCTGTACTTCCTGAGGAGGCTGTGGTCCTTCAATGTGTGCAGCAAGCTCCTCAGGATGTTCTATCAGTCTGTTGTGGCCAGCGCCCTCTTCTGTGCAGTGGTGTGCTGGGGAGGAAGCACAAAGAAGAAGGATGCTGGGCGACTTGACAGGCTGGTAAGGAGGGCTGGCTCTGTAGTGGGAGCTGAACTGGAGTGAATCACTTCAATATCTGACAAAAGGACCCTAAACAAACTGGTCAACATCTTAAACAATGAATGTCATCCGCTCTACAGCACTATCAAAAACCAAAAGAGCTTGATCAGCTGGAGACTTTGCTCACTGCCATGCACAACTGAAAGGCTGAGGACGTCATTTGTTCCTAGGGCCATTGAACTGTTCAATGCCTCACTAAAGGGAAGAGGAGAGATAGACTTCTTTGCTTAGTCTGTCTGGCACTCCACCCTCTCCTGTCTATGTTTTTTGAGTACTGACTGCCCACTACTGCTTACTACTGTTTTACTATTGCACACAGCCTAATGTTTTCACTACTGTTTTACTGCTACACTGTTTTTCATGCTATATTAGCACACATGATCAATGGCTGCGGTCAGGCCTCTGATACAATACTGAATGAATGAATGGCTATAACCCTATTACCTCAACCTGTTCTTGCACTGAAATAGTTTTTTTTATTTTACCTTGTCTACATTACACTTTACTCTCCTATTTGTCTATATTATTTATGCTGGTCTCTAGACCTTACGTTTGCACTGTTGGACTAATGTTGGACTACTTTTTGCACCTTCACCATGACACTCACTCCCTTTAGCACCTCACCAGTCCCGGCCCTGTCACTACCCGGCCCTGTCATTACAAGCGTCTTATGCTTGATCACCCTCAAGCATATTGGACTTTCTTAATTTAACTTATATAGTGTATTTAGTTTTGTTAGTTTTCTTATCTGTCTTATCTTCTACTGTCTTTATTGTACAGTGGAGTTTAGTTATATGTTTATACTTATGTTTACCATTTCTGCTGTAAGTGCATGTTGTGTGTTACGTCTGTATGCTACTGAGACCCTTGAATTTCCCCTTGAGGATTAACTAACTAACTGGGCCTTCCCTGTTCATCCCACTGGGGAGTGTGATCCGTCCTCCTCTGCCCACGGAGTCGTCCATCCTTGCAGGTTGTCTAGAGAGTACTTGGGATTGCTGGGCATGGAGTCCACGAAACTGTTGTTTAATCTCTCCTAACAGTCCATCCTTCAAGGGGGCCATCTGCTCCCGAACCTCTGCCATGACCTCCAATCTCAGGGTTTCTTTAAGGTCTTGCCAATCTGGATGGGAAGTTGATACTGAAGGTCCTGGGACTGGAGACGCACGTCTGACGTACACTTCATCTTGCTGTGACACACTGAGTATCTCTCTGCTGTGGGCCTCCTCAGGAGTCTGCTGGTGTTCTTTTTCCATAGCTTTAGCTTCCTTACACACCTCTTCAAACGTCATGGCTGGGGTTCGTCGGATGAGACACTATAGTTCTATTTGTACTGGACCAGGCTGCAACCCCATCATCAGCTGTGAAAGCAGAGTCTCGTCAGTTTCAAAGTCAGTTCTCTCTTTTTGGACCCGTCGGTGTAGACATTCACGGAGGTGGAGAATAAAGGCACCAATTCCTTCCCCAGCCTGTTGCTTACAACTAAAAAATAGTGCCCTTAACTGTGCAGCTGTAGTTTTCTCCCCATATAGGCCCTCTAATAGTACAAAAATGTAATCCGCAGTCTTTCGTCTGGTGGTTGGTACAAGTGACACTTCCCGCCTGGCATCACCATAGTGCACTCAAAACAAAATCTACCTCCTGGGCAGCATTTAAGTTTTGTGCCCTTAAAAATGACCCAATTTGTGTCCGCCACTCCCCAAATGATAACGGTCCTTGCCCACCCTCAAACTTTGGCACCCAGGGCCCACCCAGAAACCATGGGACAATCATAGCATTACTGGCTACTGCATTCTCTCCTGGGTCGTCTGTCATGTTGTCTGCAAAAATGGGAGGAATCCGTGCCGTCTACGCCAAATTATGTCGTGGGGCCTATAACACCCGCCTTGGTTAGTCCTCCCAATTTGCACCACAACAGACAGATATATTGGTAAACAGGTTTATTAGCACAAAACTCTTGGCCAAGGTGGCAGGCAAGGCAGCACAGCACTCTACTTATGACTTTTCGTGGGAGCTAATGGTGAGAATGCTACACAATAACCCAGTGACACATCACTCAAATCAATGTGGAAAACGTCAGTTCATGTAAGGACATATCAAGAGCACAGCAACACAGCAAGTCAAGCTCACACAGACATACAGTATCAAGAGCACAGCAACACGCGCTGCAAATTCAGAAAACATTTACATTTCAGAAACGAGCTGCCAATTCACAGCAGCAATTCAGAAACGCGCTGCAATATTCACTACACAACAGAAGTGTTTCCGGGGGACACTTAAAAGTGATGAACACCTCTGAATAGGTGGCATTTCGGGGAACCAGCTAAACTGATGAAGACAGCGCTGCAACGTTGGAGGACAGTACAAATTGGTCGTAGTGTTGTCCGATTGCGTCAAAGTCCGAAATCATTCAGAGTAAACATGGTCTAGTGTTATCCAATTGCGTGCAGTGAGATTTTTAAATGCATGCTTGTTGCCGCCCCTCGAGTTGGGCTATTACATTGTTTGTGGCCAGACCCTTAATCTTTCTAGATTACCAGGGTCTGGATTTTCCAGGCTACAAAACCTAGTGGATAACCTGCAAAAGCACGTCACTTGCTCAAAATAGATAGTCCATTCCTCAAAAGCAAGTCTTCATGTCAATGAAACTGCCAGTGTCATCAAAATGAGAAGTCTTGACTCCATCGTTTATAAACAAGATAGTCAAATGGCTTTGTCATGTTTTCATTATGACAGTTTATTCTCTCAGTGTTTTCCAATGCAAAAAAAAAGGTCAGAACTCGGTGACACTACCTGAACATGCACTATACACTACTTGTACAGCCATTTAAAAACTACAGTAAAGTTACACATTGCTGTAGTTAGGGGAGTAAGTGAGTACAAGACACTGAATATGTATGTTTCACATTTTTACAGTACGATTGCAATTCTACAGCATTGTGACAGAATTTGATAACTAGTTCAACAATTTTGTATGTAATGACTCAAGCAATGAAATGAAGACTATTAGTTTAATTGGGAATGACTATTCAGCATCCATAAGTATAGTTAATTTTGACTGACATGACATAAGCAAATAATAATGTTATAAAACAGCAGAGAATTGTATGAAAGCAGCTGATACATGTCCAAAAGCATTTGCAATTTGTTCAGAGGAAGGAGAAATTGCTACTATGATGTGCACAAATGACTAAATGTTGTGGAGGTTGAACTATTAGTTATGAGAATTTTCATTCTGATCTGAGAAAAGCACCAAAGCGACTGAGAAAAACTGTAAGTGCCATTAAAATGTTAAAATAAACCCAAATACTTACATTTCAGAGCCAGAACATTTTAAACAGGAGCTGTCGTTGTAACCCCCTGTTCGCCACCTGTTCAGAGGTGTTTATCACTTTTAAGTGTCCCCGGAAACACTTCAGTTGTGTTGTGAATTTTGCAGCGCGTTTCTGAAATGTAAATGTTGTCTAAATTTGCAGCGCGTTTTCTAAATGATAGGCACGTGTTGTCAAATGAAGGTGATTTCTTAAATTGGCTGTGTTTTATCTGTTTGCAAGTGTTTTGTTGATTTGCATTCCATTCTTTTCTGTTGTCGGGTTTGCTCTCTCCCCTTGCAGCAGAATGTCTCGACAGCGTCTTCATGATGGAAGGGCAGTGGACGGGATCAGACTCTGTGTTATGACTCAGGAATGAGTAATGCCATGCACCATGGCAAAAACTAAGAGGGTCATTCAGGGATGACCAGTGAGCAAGTCAGCTCGGCAGCCTTGCTGTGTTGGTGAGCAAGTGAGTTCTAAAATGTGTGTGTGTGTGTGTTTGTGTGTGTGTGGTGTTGGCGTGTGTGTGTGTGTGTGTGTGTGTGTGTGTGTGTTTGGTGTTAGTGTGTGTGAGAGAGTGTGTCTGTTTTTGTCTCACTGTACATTATGTCTATGTTGTATGAAAATGCCTTTAGGGGAGGGCTTGTAAATGACAGACTACGCATACACACGCACACACACACACACACCCCAACGCAAACACACTCAGCTATAGACACACACACATAAGCACCATCTGTGTGAAGTCTCAGTTGGGGAGGTCTGTTGCCGAGACTGAACTATTGCTGTTATGTGTGGATGTGCATTCATAGTTGACTGCGTGTGTCCATGCCTCCACTCTCCCTCGCCACCTCTGCACACTGACCACCACTGAGCAGGTCACAGCACTCTGGAGCATGAGGACCAAAGGAGACTGAACCAGGACAATCCCACAGTCAGCAGGCAAGTAGCAAGTAGTGAGTATCTGTCATTACACATAATCTGAGAGTGAGATAGAGATAGTGACAGTAAGAAAGGGTGTGTGTGTGTGTGTGTGTTTATTTGGTGTTAGTGTGTGTGAGAGAGTGTGTCTGTTTTTGTCTCACTGTATAGTATGTCTATGTTGTATGAAAATGCCTTTAGGGGAGGGCTTGTAAATGACAGACTACGCACACACACGCACACACACAGACACACAGACACACACACCCCAACGCAAACACACTCAGCTATAGACACACACACATAAGCACCATCTGTGTGAAGTCTCAGTTGGGGAGGTCTGTTGCCGAGACTGGACTGTTGCTGTTATGTGTGGATGTGCATTCATAGTTGACTGCGTGTGTCCATGCCTCCACTCTCCCTCGCCACCTCTGCACACTGACCACCACTGAGCAGGTCACAGCACTCTGGAGCATGAGGACCAAAGGAGACTGAACCAGAACAATCCCACAGTCAGCAGGCAAGTAGCAAGTAGTGAGTATCTGTCATTACACATAATTTGAGAGTGAGATAGAGATAGTGACAGTAAGAAAGGGTGTGTGTGTGTGTGTGTGGGGGGGGGGGGGGGGGTGCGGTCATCTTCGGCCAGTGGCAGGGTTTTTCACTCTGACACTAATCCGGCGATCTTGCAGGGCTTTGGGGCATCCTTTCGTAATCTGACTCAATGGTCATTAAATCAACTGCAACTGAGTGCGCCAAAGATGGGCAGATAGGAGGAGAGATGGACATTTATTTTTTAACTTCATATATGGATCAACAAGATGATGTATAAGATTGTAAGTTAAAAGGACTGGGTATTTCTGTGAGAATGTTACAGAATATCCATCGTTCTCTCTTTCCATTACACACAGACAGGAACAGACATATAGGCTGTACACTTAGATGCAGGATAGGGCAGCTGCGATAATGTCTAAAACATTTATTTGGTATTTGTTGCACTTGAAAAAAAAAAAACAAGCTTCATCGACATAAATAGCTTCGGTGGCTGGTTCGTCTGATTCATTCAGTCGCAGTGCACATTAGAGAACACATTTTACATTCCAGTCACGGGACTCTCGATGGGCTTTGCTGAGGCCGGTTGTCCATCCAGCTGTTACAGCCACCTGAGCCTGCAATTACAACTCTGAAGGGATAAGGAACCAGTGAGGCTCCACATTGCTCCTCTTCAACAGGGCCCACAAAGCAGGATATTACCGCAACATCACAACCAATTTCTTTCATACCCCCCCCCCCCCCACACACACACACACACTCTTTCTGCCCTTGTACGAGCATATTTTACTTACTAGTACCTGATCAATTTGGAGTGTCAATGCTATTTGCTACTTGGTCCTGATGGACATCTTTGCTGATGTTGGAAATACAAATCTCTGACCAATTGCTTTCCACTCACTTTGAATGGAAGCCCCTTGCAAAATGGCGGCTGTCTAACTAAATTATTGAGAGAGAATAGACTCACGTTGGCTCCTCTGTGTCTCCTCCACCTTTCCAGCAGTTGAATAATAGATGTTTCCTGTATTTCTTTCATCAGCACATTCTACCTACCTATCATCTCTTTGTGTAAGTGTTTATTTAAGTGAAGTGTCTTGAGTCAGGTTTTTGTTTCTTGGCTTGCTCCCTGAGACCACTCTCTCTCTCTCTCTCTCTCTCTCTCTTTTTATGTGATGAGAAAACCCCTTCTTTATATCTAGGACTAGTATTTTCACAGGTTGCATTCCCCCCCCCCAAGAAGGTTGTCATGCGCAAGTAAGCCTGGAGTAATTGCATTAATTTATTAACTGTATATCAGTGCTCACCAGGGGATCCCTAGACAAAGCGGGACTGAACCGGATGGTAATTAAACACTAAATTAAACAGAGTGAGAGACTGAGGGAGTGGGGGCTGGAGGTATAAAGGGAAATGGGACACAACCCCCAACACACCCACACACACATACACACACACACACACACACACTGTTAAAACAGGGGGGATTAAGATTAATATTAAATTACATTTTGCAGTTACATATTTTGTTCTTTGAGGTACGTTCACCCATCCAACCCACCTCTCTGAAGAGTGGCAAATGGTCAAATTTGTAGGTAAAGCATGGCAGGTTGGGTGCTTGGGTTGAATCTAAGAAATAACTACTCGTATGATAACTAGATGTACCGCATAGCGGTACAAAATATGACCGCTGCTCAGTCCTGTACATCCATTCCACGAAAATAAATCATATTCATCAATTTGTCTCCATCTTCTACTCCATCCCCCACTCTTGAAACTTTTGTGTATGCTTGTTTGACATGTGTGTTTGCGGGCCGCACAGAAAGTAGCTTACTGGCGCTGCAAAGGTGAATAGATTTGTAGCACTTGTACAAAAATTGTAGCATTGTTATAAAACCTTTAAAATCTCTAAACAATCACAAGTAGGACAGTTCATCACAGTCCATCCATTGCAACTGGACTGATGAAAGGTACACCTGTAGGCTACATTGTATTTGGGAAAAGCGGAAGGTAGCAGCACAATGTATTTATTTAGTTATTTAGTATTAAACAAAACAATCCCTGTCAGTTCCATGCAGTTTTCAACAGCTATCAAGAAGAGAGGTCATGTCATGGATTTTTGTGAATGTTTCTTCTTCTATATATGCAAGAGTTTAGTCATCTAGTTCATATGATATTCAACTTTATTGTCAATGCACAAATGAAGTACCAGTAGTCTAAAACAAAATGCAGTTTTACCCAGTGGTGCAAATAACTGACATGTCCAAAAGTGCCTTCATGAAATGCGTCGCTAGACTGTTCATACACATTTTAACGGGCCAAGTTGAAGAGCTGCTGTCCGTTATTGTTTGTGCAAATATAGGCTGATTCATGTTCCCTTGCATTTTGCAACTGTGAGGTCCATGGTTAGTCTGGCTTTCACCAAACCAAACTCAATGTTTTAAGAAAACGAAAAAGAAATCGCCGGCAGATCAGGCTGGGTTCACCCAGCCTAGTCCGTGGTAGGCGCCCGATAGAAATATTGTTTAATTTTGCGATTGAGATATCCACGCACTGGCGCCCCCTCTGCGACGTGTTCGCCTCCCAGTTTCAGAGTTATTCTAAATGCAAAAATGCATAGAGGGAGTTATGACAAAACCGTGACTGTTAACAAACTATAAGCTATATAAGGTAGGCCCTATGCTAGCCATATTACACAACATAAATTGTCACTAGGCTATGCTGGCGACCCAAATAAAATCTCCTTTGGGAACCAATGGCTTACAGTATCAAGCGAACTTAAGCTGCCACCTCTTGGTGAAAAGTTAATAGTTTTGCATATCAGTATAATACATTTCAGCTGCGTGAATCACGGAAAGCGTGAATGAAGTGGACACTTCTAAATGGGACCCACTTTACAGTAAAGCCAAAGATGGTTGATTACAAAGATACTTCCTGAGAGGCCATTTCCTGTGCCCAGAAATGTATGCAAATAGGGTAGCAGTAGTACATGCCCCGCACACCATTTATGCAGTGATCGGGCTCCCTTTTTAACATTGAGGTCTATGGCAGAATCCAAGAATTTCCCAGAATTTGTCAAAGCCTTATTTTTCTGAGCAATGGATGCACATTTCGGACACGGTATCATGATCTCCAAACCCTCCTCCCCATTTCAGGAGAATGTCGTGCCAGTATGACCCTCCAGTCGGGAGAAAATCAACATTAATGAAGGTGTAGGTGGAGGCTTACGGTATAGCCATAGGCAAAACTGTATCAGACCGGTGTAACGTTGGTAGGCTACTAAATAATCCATCGCAAAGAATGATTTTTGTAGCACGTGCAACAAATGTGTAGGTACAGCCCTGCCCTGGATACATCTCTCAACGTGCGCTCTAAAACATTTGGTTTAAATGGAGATGTAGATCATCACGGGTGCGTTAATAAATCTACATTGCGGCGAGTTGACACAAATGATTCACTTTGACGAATTTATGTAATTTCAGTCCTAGTTACTTTACTCTGAGCCATGCTCTTCCTCACTTGAATCCCCTTTGAAAATAGAGGATTGAAGTAGCCTAGTGGGTGTTTGGGAATGAACGTTAACTCAGATGCTTTTTGAGACTTTGAGCAGAAATGTCCCAGCCCGGTGTTTAGGATGCATCATAGACAGGTTATATTTTCCATTAGAAAACCATCACGTTAGCGAACGTGTTGTGGCTAACTCACTTAGCTCCTGTTAGTAGCCTAGGGGTCAGGAGAGAATGAGATGACAGTCGAAAGATGCAATTAGTGCTGTTATCAATTTGCTTGGTAGCCTATAACCGCATTTATGGTTTTCTACAAATACATCAATAATCAAATTGGCCTCCATCACACAACCAATGCTAACGGTAACATTATTTTACCTACGTCCTAGGCTATTGATAACTTGTATAAGACTAATGTAGCCTACCTGCAGTAAAAACCAAGCACGTCCGATAAACATTCTCAGATTTATTTCGTGCCTGTGTGTGTGTGCGTGTGTATATGTATGCACCACCATCTACAGGCCAATGAGTGTACAGTCACTAAATGTACACATAACTTAATTTTTTTAGACCCCCCCATGGATGAAATTCTACGAAACTTGGCATACCCCCAGAGAATGTCAGGTTAATCATACACATAAAATTTGGTGCAGTTCTGAACATCTTAACTGAAGAGAGGGGCGATTAAAGCAGAACGATATTGCATTTTCATTTTTTACCGGGGGGGGGGGGGGAACTGCATTTTTTGGGTTTCGGGGGGCCCAGCGCGGGGGGGAGTGGCCCCCGGGGACCAAACAAACCATTTTTTTCCGTAAAAGTCTAGTGGGGCAACATACCCACCGCGGCGGTCATAATGATACCAGTGATGCCATTTGAAATACTGACTTGGATACATGTTTAAAAGTTGGTGGCTCCCTCCCTTTTAAGGCTCATCCAACTGAGAGATGCCTGCGTTGTGCCTCCCATACTGCAGACGTTATATATCAACTCTGTTCTGATGTGGTGGGGGCATGAACTAGATAGATAGATAGATAGATGAACTGGGTATATAACTGAAGTAATAGCTCAGGCACCCAATGTGCTAACACAAGAACAGGATGTTTATTGAAAGTGAAGTAATGAGAGCTATGAAGTTGTCCTGCACAACTGAACTGTTTGGGATGGCCATGGGTCACTGTGTCCTGGACTACACTCCCACCCTCTGGTAAGTCCAAGAATTACAGACGATGAGAGCACTATCCACCCGCAGCACAGTAATTATGGGGAATTATGGATGCCCTTCAATACATACATCTAATATTATATTCTGCATATTCAATGACTGAAATATGTCCTCCATTTCTGCAGTCAGCAGACAGCAGTCTCACATGCTAAGTCCAGGTTTGTAAATGGATTAGTACAACAGAGGTCTTATAGACAGCTAAAGTTTATGAATGTTTTCTGGTGAAATTTTAACATCACTAATGCATACCTGTCAACATTTAGCTTTACCTTACGCATGCCAGTTATGTAGCTGCCTGCCTGCAGCCTACTTCCAAAACTCCAAAGCTGCTTGCTGTCAGATTTGGTTCCAAGGGAACAAGTTCAGTGTATCAACAACACTCAATAACAGTTTATGTGATGTGTTAATCAATTAAATTCCCAACAATTTCACAACAGCTAGTTCTGGAGTAGGCCATTCAACTAGCGAGACTCAGGCTGCGCAGTTGGCACCCGCTTCCTTATTTGGGTTTTGGGTTGCCAGGTTTTAGCCTATGATAAAACGGTTGAAATTGAAACTAAGTGATCGTGTATGTGTAGGGTGTATTTCATACACAATCTGGCAACCTGAATGGATCAATGATTTTAAAATGAAGTTTGATGGCCATGCAAATTACGGGAGTTTTCCGGGAGAAATAACAAAACGGGAGGGTGCTGGGAGATGACCTTGAAATACGGGAGAAACCCGGGAAAAAGCGCGAGTGCAGGCATGCACTAATGTGTGCGTATTTTACTACACGTCTTCAAGAAGTTTTAGCCTATTCAAAAATCTTCAGGTCATCATGTCAAACGAATCACATTGGGGTCACCATTTGCAAGGCGAGGGAAGGTCCAAACAAAGCATGCTTCCCACAAAGGGAGAGTTTGCATTGGCCGCTCACCTTTTCACGTGTATGAACAATAGACAGACTAGTGGAGAGTTAATTGGTAACTGTTATTATTATAAACTCGATTAATCTGACTCCATTTAATTAATAATTTGTATCACCATTCAATTACCAAATAACTATTAGATCATCTATAGGGTAAAGCTTGGCATGGCATAGCCTATGATAATTAGAGATATGCAATTGGTAAGCAGATGAACAATTTATTAGGCATTAGGCCTTAAATGGTAAATGTAATCAATATCACTTCAGTTGAATGTAAAAGTAAACTCATATGGTCTACTGTAACAAAGGAAAGTAACAAAGTAGCAAACAGTAACAAAAGAAACTTAACCAACTCACAGTGATAAACTTAATATAATAATAAAAGATACACCAGGTAAAACAAATAATTACAAACCCAGATTTTAAAAGATAGAAAGAGAGAGGGAATAAGGGAGGAAGAGAGAGAGAGAGAAAGACAAAAGAAGACAGAGAGGAAGAGGGAGAGAGAGAGAAAGACAAAAGAAGACAGAGAGGAAGAGGGAGAGAGAGAGAAAGACAAAAGAAGACAGAGAGAGAGAGGAAGAGGGAGAGAGAGAGAGAGAGAGAGAGAGAGGGAGGGGCCAGAGAAGACCCCGCAGAGGAGAGCCCAGATGAAAAGAAGAGGGCAAGCTCCAAGAGCCATCCTAATTTAACCACAACACATTTGAATATTCAGGACTCTCCCAACTCGCTTGTAGATCATTGGTGTGAAAACATAGTGTGAGGTTTACTTGCAGACTACAGTATATTTCTTAGTCCACAACTATGCACAGATACATTACATTATAATGACTGTTGCCCACAACATTGAAAGTATTAATTCAAGACCAAACATGAATGCATTATTCTAACAACACACATTTACAGAGATAGACAGTGATTTCAGAGGTAACCAATACTGTATGATAATTAGCTTGGCCTAGCACCCTGGGGTTAGGAATTTCCTTTGTGGGGGTTTGCCATGTGGTAGGCTTTTGTAGTTTTGTTCTGAAATATTGGCCTTGCAACTGCAAAAGGCATTCTTCAGAAATGCAAAAGGTTTAACTAAAAGGCTAGTCCTTACAACCCCATATTAGTCTGTATATTATATAGAATTGGGTGCCATTATTAAAGCTACACAATGTACCTCTTATACCTTAAAATAACTCATTTGGATGCTACACTGACTTACAATACAGAGAATAAAGCCTCTGTTTTAAAATCATGGGTACCCAGTATGTTGTAATTTGGAAGGGGGATTCCAACATTGTGTTACTTTAAACCAGACCAACAATAATGTGTCATTTCTGGAAGCAATTTATTATGCTAAGCTATTACAACAGTAACAAGAATACACAATGTTAACCAAAGAGAAACAAAGTCCTAGCATCTGCATTCTGAACCATATCTGGATGATCATATAAGAGACCCGAGCTGACCATTTCAAGTACATTAGGCCAATATGTTTTAAATTATGTGAGGGGACAGGTGGGCATGTTGACAGACCTGATTACAATACCCTTTAACCCTCAGCCGCTGTGTAATAACAAGCTGTGTCCTAGTTTCCTTATGATCCAGGCCCCCTCTAGTGGACATTTTTTTATGCACACCCATCAGCTCTGCATTTCTTTATGCAGTAACAGTAAACTGCAACTTGCAGTGCAAGTCAACTGACTTCTCAGAAGTTGCATGCATTCAGTACTTTATGATTTGTTTTTATTAGTAATCGTTACGCCGTGGCCCACTGGTTAGCACTCTGGACTTGTAACCGGAGGGTTGCTGATTTCGAGCCCCGACCAGTGGGCCGCGGCTGAAGTGCCCTTGAGCAAGGCACCTAACCCCTCACTGCTCCCCGAGCGCCGCCGTTGTAGCAGGCAGCTCACTGCGCCGGGATTAGTGTGTGCTTCACCTCACTGTGTGTTCACTGTGTGCTGTTTGTGTTTCACTAATTTACCGATTGGGTTAAATGCAGAGACCAAATTTCCCTCACGGGATCAAAAAAGTATATACTTATATACTATACTCACACACTGCCTACGGTATATCTCATGTTTATGTGTTTCTATAAAAACAGGGTATCATTTCAGATATCAATCACCTCATCTGAGACAATTCCACAATATAATACTCAGAGTGATGAAGGGTGAGTGGATGGTTCATGGTCCACTGGTGAGGTGGAAATCTGAAAACTGCCAGTTTTTTTCTATTATATAATTTCGTGTTAAGGACATATTTCAAGGTAATAATCAATTTCATGGTACATTTCCTGGTGAGTAACTGGTGTGTCTTTCTCAACTCAGAGTTTGTTTCAAATATATTTTATATATTCAATTATGATACTGTATTACCTTGCTCTCTCTCTGTCTCTCTTGTTGTCTTTTCTCTTGCCTCTTGTTCCACCCAAATGCCACGGTTCCACTGATTTTATCCAGGGAAGACAATAAAATTGAAGAATGTATGATTTATATGCATTTCCTCCTGGCAATTCAGGGCCAAGCCATTGAATGAAGAATGCCATGGTGTCTGCTATCTCTAAGCCATATTACAGACTAAAGGTAGCTTAAATGTTATGAGTGGTTGCTTATGGGGAGACCTTCTGTTTTAGTTGATGCAGTTAAGCATATTTTCTGATCATTGCTGCATCAATGTTATAAATTAATTTTTGTTATTGATTAAAGTAGATTAATTCATGATGCTTAATGGATGGATCTGTTTAGTAAGGCTAACATACAAATGTCAGTGTGGGCCACCCTCATCTGCAGTGCACTATAACAGTCAGGGCTGTCGTGGAGGCTAAATGCAAGTAAACAGAGTTTATCCACCTCTCAAAAGAGTTTATTCACCAACTGAAACTTTTAACATTAAAAAATCACACTGTATTATCCACATTCACAATATGTACATTTATCAACACACTAGGAACCATTTAATACCACTAGTATTGTTATAAACACCATAAAACAATAACTTCCACCATCATCAAACATGTTCTGAATACCACATAGCGCAGACCACTTTACCATGATCACAGAATTCATAGTTTAGCCACCTCACCCCTGATGACAGTGTTATGAGGTTGCGCAGTGAGGCCATGAGAGCGTAGGCTACTGTATAATATTATATAATTTTTCTAGATATAAGATTTATACTTTTCTTTAAAAAGACCTATTATTTGTGAACAAGGCAAGGATGACTCACTGATGCTAGTCTTCAGCTCGCCATTGGGTGGCATAAAGGTCACATCAGTTTCAACAGAATTGCAAAACAAATCTGTTGCTAATCCATATGTAGGATTGTTCTGTTTTATTTGGAAATGCTGTTTCATGCCCAAGTAGCTCATTACAATAATTTACCAAAACAGAAAACATATAGAAGTCAGATTTCAATACTAAACTATGGTCACAATCACAAGTAAAGTATACTGTTGCACTTTCAGAAAATTTGTTCCAGAAAATCCAAAAATGAGGCTGCTTCTCTCAGCAGAGATTCCGCTAACAATCCTGCTAACATGTATCAAACCACAACACACCTCTGTTCACTCTTGTGGCCTTCCATGTAATATTTTGTTGTACCACTGAGTGGTGCAATAGTCTTTGAGATAGCAGTAAGTCAGTTTTAGTAAATGGAAATGGTCAAAGAGAGAGTTTTTTGGCTGACCAAATCGCAGACAAACCATGTGACGTGAGTTTCCAGCTTTGTAGGCCTAAAGTGCAGGTGATTGGAGTATGCTTACACAAGTAGTTCTGGACACACAAGCAATGGCAGGAGACCTTTGGATTCAAACAACAGCTGTCATAAGCCCATGCTATTGTTCTGTTTGATCCTTATCAATGGTAATGATTCAGTCACATTATAATATGACAGTCCGAGACATAATAATTTCCTTTATTCACAGCCTTCACAACACAGACATGGTCTTCCTGAAAACAAACTAGTATTTGTTTAAGGGCTGTCTAGTGTGTGTGTGTGTGTGTGTGTGTGTGTGTGTGTGTCTCTCTCTCTCTCTCTCTCTCTGTGTGTGTGTGTGTCTGTGTGTGTGTGTGTGTGTATGGCTTGACACAGTTGTATGAATAATGCTGCTGTTTGGTTAAATGAACGATACTAAATGTACCCGGAGCTGACGCCTGTCAACCGTCCATGCAAAACAGCTTTGTTTGTGGCCCACGTCTCTCTCTTTCTCTCTCTCTCTTTCTCTCTCTCTCTTTTCTTAAGATGCAGCAGCTCAGCGGAGCCTCTTGTGTGGTGTTTCTCTGACAGCTTGCCCGAGGAGCTCCTTCAGAGCGAGTGTAGACTTTCCATCTGCTTTCCCTGCACAAATCCCCAAAAAAATAATAATAAAATAAATAAGAAAAGAGCAAGAGGAGCTAGGTTGCAAATTTGGCAAAGTCATTCAGTACACATCCCCACCCAAGGCTCTGAAATGTACAGAGAGAGAGAGATAGAGAAAAAGACAAAGAATGTGTGTGAAGGATACAGAGCAGAAGGGTCACTGCAGTTTATGGTGGTGACATTCTCACGTGTGGTATGGTAGACATAACAGGAATGGCCTCATTAAGGCCTGATGATTGTCAGACCCTAAATGGGATGGAAAAATAGCCATCACTCTATCATTGGCAGGGCACTGTCACTCACTGCCTGGCTGGGTCCTTGGGACCTGGATCTTTCCAATCAGAGAAGCATATGCCAAACACCCGCCCACTTCAGCCACAGCTGGTGCACTATGGCAAGGTCAGCACAGATCACAAGCTGTGATTGGCCCCTAAGCGCTGACAGACAGATCTGTTGGTCTCCATGGAGACAGGTGTCTCTGAGCACAATATCCATCGACCGATACACCATATTCTAAAGATTGGATCCTTGAGGCGCATTTCCTGAGATGCACTTTGTAATGCGAGCCGACCAGGCAGGACAAGCTAATGGAAATTTGACTCACGAGCTAAAAATACAGATATACAACAGACCAGAGCATAACAAATACAATTTTTCTACCTAATATATCATTAGTCTTTTCATTTGACACATGCAACACATCATCATCTAGAGAAACTGACATGATCAATGCATTTCAATTCTATATTTTTTAGAAAATACTTTTACACAATTTGTGTGTATATATATATATATATATATATATATATATATATATATATATACACAATAATATTTCTTTAAATATATATATATATATATATACACACAAAGTATTTTAAAAGTATATATATATATAATATTAAAGAAATTAATAATTAATCAAGGCATGTGTCATCATGCATGGTATGATTTGCTGCAGCAAGATTATCACTTGCATCATGTGGCCTGTAACTTAAGATGATACATTTTTCCAAAGTTTCACAGGAGTGGTGCAGAATATAGAGAGAATTTCATCTTAAAGGCACACTATGCAGGTTTTTATGCAAGTATGCAGCTTAATATCTTAATTTCTTGAATTTCCCCTGGGGATCAATAAAGTATCTATCTATCTATCTATCTATCTAATATGCAAGTTTTTTAGCTTAATTTACCTTCATTTATTAGCTTCAGAGTCATTGGAATGGTTATATGACTTTTTTCGGGTTGAATGGTGGAAAAACGAAAAAAAAAAAAAACACCCTTGCAGGCGGGCCGACGGCCTCAGTGTCAGGAAGTATAACGAGTGTAACGAATTGCTTTACTGCATTCAAATACACATACACGCCAGGCATCGGCTAGAAAAAGGTAGCGATGGAGTTTCTCAGACATTCGTCATGACCGAGCACGTGAAAAATAAGCAAAAACCAAAAAAAAAACAGTAAGGAAATTGCCAATACTGCATAGTTTACCTTTAACATCCCCAGATCTCTCCTCACATAAGAAAATGACTGCAAATGACTCAGATCTCCCACGAAGGTAAAAACAAGTTATTTAAAGGTGCCATGTGTAAGAATTGAGGTAAAAATATCCCAAAAATGAGCTACACGCATCAAAAGAATGAAAAGAAATAAGGGTGATGATGTCATTAAAAAATGGCAAGGTATAGTGCTGCAGAGATATCAACCAGAATTAGCATGCTAAATTACTAGCCACAGCCCGACAGGTGTCATAATACCAGCTTCGGGCATGGGAGGCGGTATGCGGGCAACATAACCGCCAGCCAAACTGCAATACACGTTTCTCGGTTGTTACTCTAGGGTAGACCAACTCACTTTCTGGAGGTATACTGCCTCCATCTTTTATGGAATGTGGAGTATGAATTGATTTTTTGGCGGATATTACACATGGCACCATTAAGTTGCATATTCTCCCTGTAGACTCATCTATGTGTCATTACATGATTCTATACATTGTATTGTGGGGTTTGACACTGAAGTGCATTTCAATCATTTGATACACAAGGGACTCCGTCATTCTCAGCTGTAGTTATAGTGGTAGTCCCACTGCAGGTTGATCCTTCTATCAGCTGAAAACAAAGAGTCCTTGAAAGGATGAGGAAACTCAAGTTATTACATGAAAATGAGACTGGAAGTGTCACGCAGGACCATTGAACTCATAACGTGTGAGAAAGAAAATAAAGGCTGTAGAGGATTCAACCACTGAAAGTATATTCCAGGTCTCATGTTTGTGACAAACATTCCCTTTGTAAGATTTCACAAATGCCTCCTCAAAAAATAGGTGTCCAAGGAATATACCCAAACTTACAGTTTTTAATGGCTTTTTGAAAAAACTTGTTTTCAAATGTTTGTATTTTGTTCTGTCTTCTAGAAATAGGTGCCAGGATCAGGATGCTCTTCCTCGTAATAAAGTAATAATGAACCAACCCCAGAACCAACCCCAGACTCTTGGGACAGCAACTTTCATCTTGTGAGACAACTGAAGTCTATTTGTTCCCTACAAGAAATAAAACTCAAAAGAATGAGAGGCTTCCTCTTAAATTATATTTTTACAATTTGGCAATAAATATTCTTGGAGCTACAGGGGTGTACATTGTATCCTCACTTTTCACTCTTCTTTTGAATGTGGCCTTCATGGGCTCCCATCTTCCTCCCTCTCTAGGAGGTTGCAATGGTACGCCCTTGGAGTCCTAAACAATGCTATGCCATTACAGTAACGACTCGGAATGGAGCAGTGCAATAATGAACTAGTGAGATCCACAACACCCTCCAGCCAGACGCATGTGGTGAAATTAGTCACGAGTCTGTGTCTGTTACTGCAAGTTTCCAGTTGACACCAGTCTTACATAAGTCTCTGGGAGGCAAGTAGGGCTTCAGATTGCTGTGGGACTTACAGCAGGAGCATGAGGAGAGGTCTCTGGTCGAGTTTCTCTGGGTATAGAGAAAGGGAGGGATGAGCTACCTCTCTGGTATGTTTCATTTGGCCCTTGGTTAAAATATTCTGTACGTTGTTTTGGACAAAAGTGTCTGCTAATGAATTTAAATATAAACATAAAAATAAACGGTAACACTTTATTTTAATGTGTCGCTGTTACAGTGTACCTACCTAATTAGGTACAGTGGTACAACCTGTGTAACAACATGTACTATCAGGTACTATCATTGTACTTGCATAATGTATTTGTGGGTACCTACATATAGTTGTTACATTGTAATACTGAGTGCTTTTACAAAACTTTGCCAATTTGTCTAAATTTTCATCAGAGGCAAAGAGCTGACCTGAGACCTGCTGGATGGGGTAAATCTGGTCATGATAGATTTGATATACAAACCATTCTTAGCTCCAACCTGTGCTGCTACAACCTTGTTACTCTTTGATACAGTGGAATAAACCTATTAAGTGTACCAGTTAATTACTTACATGTACATATGACATGTATGTTGTGTTGTGTCTTGGAACAGGTCTACTAATTCACTACATAGTACATATATCAACTGTGTTGGTACACACTTATTGCTCCTTGATACAGTGGCACAAAGCCATTAAAATGAAGTGTACCAGTTAAGTACTTACAATTACATATTACATGTATGTTGTGTCATTGGTGTCTTGGAACATGTCTGCCATTACCCTACATACTGTAGTACATGTATCAACTGTGTTGGTACACATTTATTACTATTTTGACTGGAGCTAAGAATGATTTGTGTATCAAATCTATCATGATCAGATTTACCCCATCCAGCAGGTCTCAGGTCAGCTCTTTGCCTCTGATGAAAATTTAGACAAATTGGCAAAGTTTTGTAAAAGCACTCAGTATTACAATGTAACAACTATATGTAGGTACCCACAAATACATAATGCAAGTACAATGATAGTACCTGATAGTACATGTTGTTACACAGGTTGTACCACTGTACCTAATTAGGTAGGTACACTGTAACAGCGACACATTAAAATAAAGTGTTACCAAATAAACAAATGTGACTTCCTGCATAATTGCTGACTGCGCCTTTGAGCAGGAAACAAAAAGCTTGTTTGGTCTTTGGATAAACATGAACTTGAAGCTGCTTTCCAGTTACACGTAACATTGATTGTTTTTACATATCTGAATTACTCCATTTTGGTTGGTAGGTTTGGTAGGTTCTTGAACTCTTTAAGGATATAGACTGATAAAGTTTAGTTTAAGGAACTCTTCTCCAAGAGAAAAAAAAATCCTCCTTGAATCTCTTCAAAGGTTACCAAGGTTACCAATAAGATGCTGAGGAGGCGGATTTAATAGCAATTTAGCAAGTCGTCTTCCACGATTGTGAATGTTGAATGGATGTGCATGCTGAGGAGGGATGCGCCTGTTAAGAGGGAGAGAGAGAGAGCACGGGCAAGGACTCAAGTCTGTGTTGAGGTAGGCCTACTTCTATCGCCTACTCTGGTAGAGTTGCACATATAGCTACAATACAAGATATATTTGGCCATTTATTTATGGACAACGTAAGGCGGGAGGTGTGTGTTGCTTTTAATTATTGAATGTTCTATCGAACATATTTTTTTATTGATATCGATTACATGTCTATTGCGATACATATCGCTATAGTTTTATCGCCCAGCCCTACTTGTAAGGTTTTAAAATAACAATATGTTTTGCCTTTCCCCATACATGCACACATACATTCAGGCATGCTGTAAACATACACATACATACCTGCATACATGCACACACAAAAAGATAATCATTTTGCTTCTCCTAGTGGAGCCCTCAGACAGACACAGGCCTACTCAGGAGTTGCTTGTCTCTTCGTGCTGGTTTGTCACCTTGCTAATGACCGTAATGTGCCTCATCTCAGTCGTGGGGAGCTCAGTCAAGCTGCTCTAAGCCAATCACAACAGACTAATGTAAATGTACAGTGCAAATAATTAGACATATCTTCACTTGACAGTAATGAGGGTTACCTCATGTACTGTATGCTGTGTGTGTGTGTGTGTGTGTGTGTGTGTGTGTGTGTGTGTGGGGCCATGACAGGAATAAATTGGTTGGAAATTGGTGCATGTCTTCGGCTGCAATTATCCCCCATCCCCCACCCACAGAGAGAAAGCAGACATTAACTAATAAAGGCAACATCTCCCTTGCAAATGAGCATCTCCTCTTTCAGCACCTCGCCGGGTGGATAAAGATCTCCGAGAGCCCCCCCCCCCCGGACCCTGGAGAGTCCAGGCCTGGAAAACACAAAGGAGGTCACACAGCTGTCTCTTACTGGATCAAAGGAAGGTCTCCATGTCTCTTTGTCTCTCTCTTTCTACCTTTTTTTCTGTAGAATCCCATCAGTGTGCTATTTTGCTGTGGGAGTTTGTTTGCTAGAGTGCTGTAATGCTCTTCTGTTTGTTCTCTGACATGAAAGTAAGGTATGAAGGTCACCTGACGTGAGATACCCTGTAGATATCGACATCAGATCTCACGTAATAAAGTGACTCTGATTCTCTCCATCACACTCGCTATCATCAATCACAAATGCACAGCAACTAAATTATAGACGGGCTGGTAACTGACAACTGAGACACACAGCCAATACAGACATTAAAAGACTCATTGATTCACGTGTAGATTTTTACCATCTGTTGGGACCAGATATTGGTATTCCTTCCTTAGATGTTGGGAATCATTTGTTCTCCAAGTCGTATGGTGTGACCCATCGCCACAAATCATCACACGTCTATGGTCTAGGGAAAGGTATCCAAAGTGGTAACCATACACAGTCTCTCTTTCTCTCTTCTCTCTCTCTCTTGATTTTCAATTTCAATGGAGCTTTATTGGCATTACTCAATGAAGCAGTGTTACCAAAGCAAACATATAACAAAACAACACAGATACAATATCTGTTTAAAAAATAAAGATTACAAATAAAAAGAAATAAAAACTAAAAAGAGAGAATAAGAAATGAAACTTTTAATGATACAGTATTACTATACATATACAGTATATACAATGGTCTCTATCTCCTGAGGGCTAGGGGTGAGTTTTTTTCTCTGCATAGACTTCAAATACTACAGCACTCTTATAGATCTAGGGCATTACGGATGCAGATATTGAGTCCAACAGCCACAGAATTAAGTGATATTGACTTTGACACTGAAAACTGGTCCGTTTTCAGAAAGAATTTGATTGCCTTCTATCTGGTTTCGAGGACAGAAATAAAGATAAAAATGAAGTATCACAACAGGTCAGTCCAAATCAATGGGTCAGTATATAACTTCCCTCCATAGCAATGTCCTCCTCTTAACCATCATCATCATCATCATCATGAATTACAGTAATATCATTCTCAGGATGATTGGATAATTCTTCTCTATCTGGTTCAATTAAGGTAGACCCATATGGAAAAATATTAGACTCGAAAGTTTTGTACGTGTGTATCATTGTCAAAATGACAAATATGCCCTACACTTACAAATCTATTCTACAGGTACGGATCAGTTTTACAGCTACAAATCATTCTACAGTTAAAAATATTTTACCATTACAAACATATTCTACAATTACAACATCAATCTACGTACAAAAAGTTGTCCTACAGTTACAAATCTTTTCTGCAAGTGCACAGACTTTTGCACCACCTTAGGGATGAGAAGTGTCTCATATGTATTGTGTGTGTGTGCATCAAGATTTGTAATTGTAAAACTAATTTGTGATTTAACAAAAAAATAACACGAACGATATTAAGTATTACTCATATGTCCTTCACTTACAAATAAATTCCACAGGTACTAAACCTTCCACAGTTGCTTGTCTTTGAATTACAAAGCTATTCTGCCATTACGAATCTCTGCCGCTGCACAAGTATTTTCTACAAGTATACGGATACTTTTGAGACTGTTCTGGCACTTCCTGTTGAATAGCCAATGGCAATGCTCAGGTTTGGCTAGCCAGTCAGGAATCTAAGTTCACTAACCATGTGGGTTGAAGAGTATCGACTGTCAGAAGAACGAGGATGATATGCTCACAATGGTGCACACAGGAGACACGCTATAGCTTACATGGAATTTGCTTTAAGTCTTGTGATCTGTCTGAAAATTATGTTAATTAAAATGAGTCTACTTCCTTCTGTGAACTGTCCCATATTCTAAGCAGATTCATGAGCCACACAGTGAATGTAGGCTAACAAAAAAGATAATCACCTGTCACCTATAATAGGCTTAGGCTACTTGTCACTGCTTTCTTCCAGGGCAAAAGTATGTCCATGTCGTGTATGTGTCGAAAACTAGCATAGTTAGCCAATTATAAGGTAAGTATATATTAGTCTATGCCGCGAGTGGCCAGCTGTTGTGTGCTGTGCTTGTGGAACGTTGGTAAACCTCACTCCCCGACGCCTCAAGAGTGCTGCTGGCATGCAAGCCAGTAGCCTGGGCTATTGGCTCAATTGTTAGCGGGCTCGCCTCCCGATCCGAGGTGCTGCTGTTCGCGGGTTCGAGTCCGGGCGTGTGCAGGGCTGAATCGCGCAGGTTCAACACAACGCAGGTTACACGCGCAGCTGAAAAAGCAGCGTCGCTGTCAAATCTGTCTCTGGGAAAAGTAACGTTGTGTCGATATGAAAAAGGAACTACGTTACATTACCAAATTTTCAGGAGTAGCGTGTTACACTTTTTACTCGAAAAAGAAGTTACGTTACTGTAACTTGTTACTTTGTAACGCGTCACACACAACACTGCCTGTGGAATATATGTGTAAGTGAAGGACATATGAGTAATACTTAAAATTGTTTGTGTTATTTTTTATTAAATCACAAATCATTTTTACAGTTACAAATCCTGATACACACACACGAGACACTTCTTATCCCTAAGGTGGTGCAAAAGTCTGTGCACCTGCAGAAAAGATTTGTAACTGTAGGACAACTTTTTGTACGTAGAATATTGATTTATAATTGTAGAATATATTTGTAATGGTAAAATATTTTTATCTGTAATATGATTTGTAGCTGTAAAACCGATCCGTACCCGTAGAATAGATTTGTAAGTGTAGGGCATATTTGTGATATTGACAATTACTTGTACAGATCATTTTTACAGTTACAAATAATTTCTACAGTTTCAAAACGTAATACACACGTACAAAACCTTTGAGTCTAATATTCTTCCATAGACCCATAGATATATACATGGGTAGACCTCTTTAAAGGAAAATTCTGTCTTTTAGCACTTTAAGGCCCTTTTCTGGTTTGTTTTGGATGAAGTAGAGTTGTGGACACCGAAATTTTGACGATTAAATTTTTTTTCGGTCCACCACCGATTCGTTGACTATTAAAAGCAAATATATCGGCGCAATGTGTGATTCGTATTTGAACCTGAAGCATAGACGGTGGTGCAGTAATATCAACATGCAATGAGTCTTCCAACAGAAATTAATGGGATTTTACAAAATGCCAAATAAAAGACGACAGAAACTGTATTTCGCTAAGCTACTTGTTTTGGAACATCAACGAACACCACTAACCACTCGGTGAGTTGCACAGTTTTGAAAACGAACGTTAAGGGTTGCTTTAGGACATGTTTGAGTAGCCTACTACAGTATGCCCATTGCCAGCCACCCTGAGAAGTCAAAGGCGATTCAAAATGAGTCAGAAAAGTCGAGACAGGACCAATCGTCAAAATTTCGGTGTCCACGACTCTAGTTCATCCAAAACAAACCAGAAAAGGGCCTTAAAGTGCTAAAAAACGGAATTTTCCTTTTAGTAGCCGATATTTACGTTAATCTCACTGTTTTACCCATCTTCCATCATCTGTCTCCTACCTCATTTTTTATCATCACCGTAATCACCATCATCCTCATTATCATCACCATCATCATCACATCATCATCATCATCATCCTCATTATCATCACTATTATCATCATCATCATTATCATCATCATATCATCACATTGTCATCACCATCATCATCATCCTCATTATCATCACCATCATCATCATCATCATCATCATATCTTCACATCATCATCATCACATCATCATCATCATCATCATTATCATCATCACAACATCATCATCATCATCATCATCATCACATCGTCATCATCATCATTCTTCTTTCTCTTCCTCTTGGTGTTGTTCCTCCTCTTCTTCTTCTTCTTCTACCAGTAGACACTACTTCAAGCTTGTTCTTTTCACTTGGTCCTGGTCTAAACTCTCAACTTCTGAAAGGTCACTTCCCACTGCTCCCCCTCCATGAATGTTTGCGCTGCACACTGGTAGAAGGGCACAAGGACTCCATGAAGGGCAGCTCTATCCAATAAGAAATGATTTTGCACAGTCCGTTTGTCATGAAATCCCTGCCAGCGGAGTTGATTAAGTGCAGGACTGTAGGGTTCGGGTCAGTGGAGGCCTCCGTGCTCTCTCAGTGGGACTTGGGGAGGTCTATTCCTTACTGAATATTACCTGCACAATCCCGCTACTACACACACGTAGTACCATACACACACACAGACACTACCGTACTTCTGAGTTGCACAGACACAACTTTTAGCTAGTTAGTATTGAGTAACAGCTACACTGGTGACATATGAATAAAAGATGAATGGCTAATTGAACAGTGAGGGAAGTTAGATTAAATTTGTTTGGCTATAACAGTTTCAAGACTGTTGATGAAGAGTTGAATGTTAACAATGATTATTACACGGCTCTTCATAATGCTGAAGAATGCTCCATTCACTTGAATGAGCCTTCCCAACGCTCGGTGGTCTGCTATTTCTCGATAACAGACCGTTGCTAAGTATAGCAGACCGCTGTCAAGGAAAATGGGTTTTGTGCTTCTAATTCATGTAGGGTCCCTTCAGGGCGGAACAAGACCCCTCCGGATTCTTGACCCGGTTCGCCCTGTTGTTGTATTTCCCGATAATGACCGGCCTTCTATACAATATGTAAGGGATAATGTATAGAACGCCGGTCATTATTGGGAAAATAAGTCCCGACAGGGCGTACCTTGTCTTGTTTCGCCCTGAAGGGACTTATTTTCCCATAATGACTGGCGTTCTATACATTATCCCGCTTATTATACGGCTACTTGCCAAAATGAAAAAATAAACTCCACGATATGTCTCTTTACACTTTTGTTACCATTTCGTCGTGGCTTTTGCTGAGAAACAAATAGTACGCAACACACGCTGAACTTGAATCAAACATTCTTTAGCAGCATTATTCACAGCTGATCAACCGTGTGCTTTCACTTTTGAATGAAGTTCCAATGCAAGAAGTGACCGGAATACTTGCGGAGTGATATGATCAGCAGCACAAAACCCGTTGCCATTGACAGCGGTAATTATATGTTTGCAGCGGTAATTACATGAATTTATTTTACCGTAGAACATTGGGAAATCCCATTCAAGTCAATGGAGCGTTCTACTAGCATTGTGAAGAGCCGTATAATAACACATTATATTACATAAGCATTACAAAATGTTGGAAACTAACACAACATAGACTTGGTCAGCAGTGCAGAATTTTGGTGTGCACATGAAATAATACATCTGAATGTTCTGAATGTCTGAATGTTTAGATCAACAACAAAATGCCTTATCAATATTTATAGAGCCGGCACAGGAAAGTTATTTTTCAGTGTAGCTCAATTTTAAGCTTAATAAAAAAAATGCATTTCAATGCAGTATCAGATGAATGACCAGGTCAGTGTTTATTGGGTCACATGCCCTGAAAAGAGCCGCAGGGCTGCCGATGGGCCAGACGGAGTGTCCTACCGGACACCACCACAACATGTTTGGCCTCAAACCCAGTGACAGAGAAGTGACTGATGTTGTGCCAAGCTCCAACTGATTGTTCTGCGTCCTGCAGATCAGGGCTTTCCCCACACACTTTCAGAGGCAGGGTTTCATTTTTTCATTTTTTTTCTCTAACAAAGCCAATTAGTTTTGCATAATAACCACCGACACAGGTTTCCTTTTTCATCGCCAGTCTTTATTTAAGACCATCATGCCTGGTTTATCACGACTCGCAATGTTTTACACGGCCGTGCCAAGCAGGGTCTTACTGCTGGAGCAGTGCCACAGCTTTACAGCTGTGTGTGTTCGACTGAGAAGAGCAGAGCAGGGATGATCTCATCTGCCTGCTTTGCAGAGCTTTCACTGCCCTCTACTTGGAAAAAGCCCGGCTCGTTTCAGTGAATAGTGGCCGGGTCAAACTTTTATTAGGAAATGACATGAAATCACACACAATGGCACCTCATTAGGGAGCCCAGCACTCCTCACCGCTCTGAATGGCATAACACAGGTACAGACAGTGGGCTTTCTGAGTTCATCTGTGGGCGATTATTAAGAGAGAGAGAGTGAGACAAAAAAAGGAGGAAAATCAACACCTGGTTTGACCTGATACTTCTAGGTATAAAACATGTACACACATTGCACAAAGCCTCTAAGAGAATATGACATCAGTACAAAGTAGACTGCTTGTTTCACGCTAAAAAGATTATTACTATTAGACGGGAATATATAAGTGAAATGGAATTGAATTGCTTGCTGATGCACTATTTGCATACACTTACATAATCATAGCCTCTCGCGACCCTGTTGGGTTATTGCAGTGTTCTGGTGGATGTCTATTGAATGGACTGATGTGTTCTTTAAAAGGCAATGTTAGTGCAGTGAACGTCAGTGAAATGAGAAATGTTCACTGAGCATGCCTAGTGGGCACTGTGGCGAGGGGAAGACCCTGAGGTTAGGTGAGGGCTTTGAGTATGCAGGTACATGTCGCTGTGTGTGTGTGTGTGTGTGTGTGTGTGTGTGTGTGTGTGTGTGTGCATGCCTCCATTATATTTTATTGATCAAAAGAATCCAAGTACACAGACACTGTTTCTGTCCCACGATTCTGCATTGGCGCAGATGAGGCGAATAAAACATAACGTCCTTTGCATGACCTTGGCTTTAGACGTGTACCTAACAATCCCCCCCGTCAGCTCTACTGTGCATGTGGCCTGATTAACTATAGGATTGGACACACACACACACACACACACACACACACACAGCACTTCACAGTAACAAGACCCTGAGTGGACAAAGCTCAACCCTCCTTCATTGGTTCATCCCAGGTCCATGTGTGTGTGTGTGTGTGTGTGTGTGTGTGTGTGTGTGTGTGTGTGATCTCTTGGCCACCTCTTCACCAATCTTCAGCCCGGTGGCGTGTTAGTGCTCTGCTTCCTGCCGGGGGAAGGCCCCTCTGATTTATCTGCGCTGGTTTAAACCCTGGAGCTGGAGATGTGTAATTCTTCCTCCTCTCTCCATCCGACACCTCCACCTCCACCTCACCACACACCTCCACCTTCCCACCACCCCTTCCCCTTCTTTCCTCTGCTGGCAAGCAGAAAGATGGTCTTGATGAAAAGGTATTTTAATGAAATGCATCCCTCTGCCAACGCATGGATACATTTTTAATAGGGTGAGCTAGCAAGACAGGAAGTCCATTTTGAACGAGGCACACAGTCATGCAGTTCAGGGAGACAAGAGCCTAAGGCTTGTATGCCACGTGAGAGGGGAAAGAGAGGGAGAGACGGAAAAACATATATCAAGTGGGCTCAATTCCGAGAAATCGTGCGGAAGGTGAGGAGAGATATTTGGCGCAGTGGCACACAGACTGCCAGGGGAACAACAGCGTGAATTTAAGGGGCAGTTTGTGTGATCGTTTATGGCTGGTGCCGTTATTATGAAAACAGTGAGCAGGCATGAATGGTGAATTGCTGGAACAATTAGACTATATCAGAAATGTGATTAGTTTTATGTTTATTCTAAAGCAATCTCATCACAGTGTGTGTGTGTGTGTGTGTGTGTGTGAGAGAGAGAGAGTGGCATTTTGGTACTGTTCCTCTCCGCACTGTTGGCTGAGTGCCCAACACACACTTCACATAAAGATTGTCATTTATCACTCTGAGATTAAAAAGGCCTGACAAGTGACACAGAGAAAGACAGAGAAGGAGAAAGTGAAAAAGAATGAAGGACATAGAGTGAGACAGAGAGAGAGAGTCAGATTCACAGCTGATACTTGGAAAGCAGTGGACCACATCACATAGCTGCATGCGCCTGATCGTCATTCCACATTGTCTCTCTCACTTTACACAATACATGTCAGTCCCATTTATGTCATCAACATACCGCTAGCTTTCAACAGGACACCTTCACCAATCAGAGAGATACTTGACAATAATAAGAGAATAAAGAAATATCAATTTGATCAGTCACTGCAGAGAAAGAGAGAGAAAAAACTCTGTGTGTGTGTGTGTGTGTGTGTGTGTGTGTGTGTGTGTGTGTGTGTGTGTGGATGGGTGGGTTTATTTACATTGCCACTACTAAACCAAAGCAAAGTCTGTCATTTAAGGCACCCTTAACAAGATTTGCTCTCAGGGTCCCCCTCTGTCTGAAAAGCGCAATAATAAAGAAAATGCGTTTTTTGCAACAAAGTATACGGAGCCCAGGAGGTGTCATTGCAAGATATTTTGAGATTGTGCGCTCATTTTACTAAATTGTGTGCACAATGTAGTATATTGTGTGCTCGCTTTACTACATAGTGCTCTCGTGATACTAAATTGTGGTCTCATTTTAGTATGTTGTGTGCTAAATTTAGTAAATCCTGGACACATTTGACTAAATCGTGCGCTCATTTTACAAAAATTAAAATGAGAGCACAATTTAGTCAAATGAGCACACTACTTAAAATTGTGCACACTATTTAGTAAATCGTGCTCACAAATTAGTAAAATGTGCTCATGATTTACTAAATTGAGGGCACGTTTTCTGGATATACAACTTTATAAAATATATATAAAAAATATCTTGCAATGACCCCTCCAGGGTTCCGTAAAAGTACTGTATAACTAAGATATACAGGGAATGCACTAAGCAGTCTGTAGAACAAAGAACAAAATCTCTGAATTCCTGTAACATAGCAGCTCTTTTGCGTTTTGATTTCAGAGGGGGTGGGGGGGTTGGGGGGGTGCAGTTTTCCTACCCGACACTAGAAAGTTGCTAGGTCCAAACCAAGCTCACAAGGTCAAAAGGTCATTCACAGCTAACATGCTCATGAAATGGGTTTTCACATTACAGCCACATTGCACACTATTTTTATAGCGCAAGTTACAAATTAAATCAAGAAAGCTTAAATAATAATAATAGAATAGAATAATAAGAATGATTCATCTTTGAATGGCTCTCCCTAGATGATAAAATAGATGATTAATGTTCCTTTCTCAAAACAAAAGTTAATTTGTAAACTGTAAAGTTAAAGAAAAGGTCTTCTACCTACTACAATACTACAAACATAGCACCAGTCTATGTCTTTACATGTGTATGTGTGTGTGTGTGTGTGTGTGTGTGTGTGTGTGTGTGTGTGCCCGCAGCACGTTTGTGTATGTGTCAATGGGTGGGTCTATTAGGAATGCTGTGTGCTAAGATTGATGTAACAGAGAGAGTCATAAGGAGATTAAAGATCCCCTCCCTTTCTCTCTCTTCCTCTGTTTCCATTTGCCATTACCCTTTTCCCATCTCATCCATTCTCTCTCTCTCTCTCTCTCTCTCTCAATCTCTCTTTCTTTCTCTCTCTCTCTCTCTGTCACAGAGGTACCCCCTGCTTAATATCATTACCTTGATTTCAGTTTGATTTAATTCAGTTTAAGGCAGGGAGCTTCGCTGGAGACAGATTATTGGACATTACCAAAACAAAACATAAAGCATGGAATGCAGGTACTGTAGCGATTACAAAATTACGGCAGTGTCTCTTGTTTCTGTTCTTGTGTTTCCATATGTATGTGTGTGTGTGTGTGTGTGAGTGTGTTTGTGTGTCCCTGTGTGTGTGTGTGTCCGTATTTGTTTGTGTGTGTGTGTGTGTGTGTGTGTATGTGTGTGCCTGTGTGTGTGTGTCTGTCTGTGTGTGTGTCCGTGTGTGTCTGTGTGTGTGTGTGTGTGTGTGTTTGTGTGTGTGTGTGTGGGGGGGGGGGGGGTTGTGTGTGTGTGTGTGTGTGTGTGTGTGTGTGTTTGTATGTGTGTCTCTGTATTTTCTGTCTTTGCCACACATCATGCCCAATTCCCTATTGATCTCATTCTTTTAATCCCAGTCACACCACCTGTACCTCTTTGCTTTTCTCTCTCTCTCTCTCTCTCTCTCTCTCTCTCTCTCTCTCTCTCTATCTCTCTCTGTCTCTCTCTCTCACACACACACAGACACACACGGTGTGGGGAGTGGAGTGGACTGTCCTGGATTTATCCTTCTGTGTGACGCTGACGTCCCTATGGAGTCTGCCAGATTGCAACAACTCATGGCCATGACCCACAGGCGACCCTATAAATCAACCCCAAAGCATGATGGGAGTTCATGACATTCCATCAAACCTTGTGCTTAGGGATCCCTTTGATTTAGTGGCTTCAAAATTTCACTCCCCCTTTCTCTGGCTTTGTTTCCCCCTTTTGTTACTGTATAAATCTCTATCTTCCACAAAACGTTAACTAGCTAACTAGCTAACAGTCTGCACACTTACCATGCACAAACACCACCAGCAGCACAGCAGACACTGATACAAGCTAAGGTAGCTATCAAAATGTCATACTTTAATGATATATTTGATTGTAAAAGATGTTTTTGCAGGGTGTCCCACAAAATAAAAGGACGGGGCCATTAAAGACCATGTCTTGCTTTATGGACCCTTTCAACAATAAAAACAAAAACAATGCTTGAACGTTCTATTTGGGCCCCAATCTACTTCCTCTGCATTAAGATAACATATGGAATGTTAAAACGGAAGCCTTGTGGGGCCAACTATGATGCTGATAATGGAACTCTCTTGAAAGGGTCCATAAGGCATACCATGAGTGAAATAAGCAGGCTGAGGATTTTTGCTTTGAATCTACAGTTGATCAATCACAGCCTCAATAAGATAATTCTAAGTGCAGTCTTTTATATTACCGTCATAAGGGCACTGAACCAATCTGGAGTACTTTGGAGTGAGATTCTTCATAACACACATAGGAAAAACTAGATATTGTGTCAGCGGCAGCTTCCAGTAGTTTGTGAACAGTGTGTAGAAAGGCCAGATAGGTTCCAATTCCTCAAATGAGGACATTTAAATTAAATCATCATAAGGCCTAAGGGGATTTTTTCATTAAATAAAAATGTATGAATGTATACTTTAGAGCAACAGACATTAGAGATTAGAGATTTAGGGGTGTAATAAAGTTCTGTAAAAAAGTCCATCTTCAGGAAATTACAGATGTGTTTTATCAGACCGTCACATATTACCAACCGTCCCGTATGTCCAACCTCTTATACGTGTATGTGTTACTTAATATTCATTTCTATACAAACCAAGACGGCGGATTCCTAAAGAAATGCAAGCACCCACACTATAAGTGTATCTAAATTAGCTATGTACCAAAAATTAAATTTTACCGTGACTCGAAGAGCTGTAAACAGTCAGTTCCGCTTGGAGCTCTAGTGGAATTTTGAATTGCGACGAGAATTCTCGTGCTAACCGTTGATGTGCTGTGAGAAAGGTTGGGAATAGGCACCCACCAGGCCAGCACTAAACTCCGACCGTGGTAAACAAAAATATATTTTTAGATATTGATATTTCAGACAGTAAAAGCCCCAGTAAGAACCAAACTAGATTTTGTTCAAATCTACACACCTATGGCTACTGAAAAATGCAAGGTTCATTTATCAAATGTTATTTTGTAGTATTAAAACACATAGTTGTTTTAGAATTTTCTAACGAAATGGTCGGTAATTAGCACGTTTACAATAAATGTCTTCACATAAAATGTCCAAATAAATGTAAAGAAATTATGAAAAAAGTTTCATATTTAAAATAATAATAATAAAAAAGGCTACATTTTAAATACCTCTATCCTGCAATCCTACATGCTCTACAGACTCTGCAACCAAGCATACATCATCTGCTCACTTCTGGTGTTGTGGGGAAGTTTGGCTGCCCTCCTGTCTCTGTGTCCGGAACGTTCCGAGTGTTCTAGTGGTGACACTCTCAGCTGACTGGCCAGGTATCCTGGGTGAGCCGCACCTGGGCACAGCAGGCCTCTTCCTGGCCTCTCACCACCTGATGCTCATTTATCTCTGTCCTCTCTGTCTGTGTCCTCTCTCTCTCTGTCTCTTGCTCTTTTTCCCTGTGTTGAATGGAAACAATCCTCTAAAGCTACAAACATGCAGTGGTGCTCTGGGGTTGTGTGAGTGTTGTGTGAGTGTGTGTGACATACTGTGCAGATTACATGTTGACCTTTCCCTAAACTTTACTTCTGTCAGCCAAAAACATATTTGCAGACCACCCAAGGTTGTATAAGGAGAGTGATGGATTAGGGGAGAGAGAGAGAGAGAGAGAGTGTGTGTGAGAGAGAGAGAGAGTTGTTGATATTTCCATCCTGTATAAATGGCAAACACCACTGTGGCTCAATGACCTTCAAAAGACTTGAACCTGTTTGAAATTAATGACATTCATTTTGAGGCGTGCTTATTTCCCCTGCATCTAACCACTTTGAAAATGAACCACATACACCGAGTAGTTATGCTGTGTCCCTCTGTAAAGGCCAACAGTGATTGTCTTCACCCTAGTGTGCCAAGGTAACATAACTAGCCATCAGTGATGCGTGGGCTGATCTGCATTGAGCCGGTGCCCACAGCCACCTGGAGTCAGCTAGAAATATGTTTTAATGATATTCGGGTCATTTGCAGACGGGCTAGTTAAAATTAAATAGATATGTATATAAATCTATGAAAATGTATAAAACATCATGAGAAGGCAGAATAAATAATTCTGGCACAAGACGATGACAATGACGAATGACAATACCTCAGTAAAATGTGGACACTTTACCACCTTAATTTCGTCGTAGCCTACAGGTATTTATGATCCCTGTTAAACTGCTATAGCCTACAGTCAGTGTTAAATGCATTGTGTTTGTGTGGCATTTGACTAAGGGATGTCATGGGTACAGATAGGCTGACATGATTAAGGATGGTTTTCTGTTCCAGTTTGACATTTCTCAATAAGGATATACGGCATGTCAGGCTACGTTAACAAAAAGCGCACCTTTAGGAAATAAGCAAGTCGGGTATCATTTTGTCTTAATCAATATTTGCGGGTCAAGTTGCAGTTGGGTTGATTTAAAACATTGGGCGAGTGCAGGCCGCTTGTGAATACCACCTTGTGAATACCACCACTGCTAGCCATTCCAACTGTGAGGTGCCATCACTTTCAATTGGCTCAGGACATTACTACGCTCTTACAAACACTTCCCGGCACATAACAAATGATGCTGATGAAGCACTCCACTGAAAGTGATCGATCATCCCACTTTAAGCAAACCCTCCTCTCCTCTCCTCTCTGTGGGGTTTGGCAGTGCAAAACTACTGGCCATTCCCTTGGCCTTACTGAGAGCACCGGCCCACCCAGCGGGTGCTAAAGCTGCACTTCTGCACCACTATTAGCCACTTAGGTGATGCAGTCACCTGTAGATCCATCTGTCACAGCACGCAGCTACAGGGCCATATATCTGGGCCTGCTCCTCTCCGCTCCGGGAAACCGGCACCTTTAGTTCCATCCGACTAATTAACACGCACTCGCGTATACATGTCTCTTAGATGGCAGCCAGGGACCCACCCATCTCTCTCCCTCCCTCTCTCTAGCTCTCTCTCTCCCCCTCCTCTCTCTCTCTCTCTGTATTTCTCTGTCCTTCTTTCTCTCTTTCTCCTGACTGGGCACTACTGTTGCAGTATTAATTGGAAATGAGGCAGTGCGTGCAATTGGCGTGGGGGTTAATGATGAGAAAAGCAAGGGGAGTGGTGATGGGTATTAGTGGAAGAAAGTGTGCAGATGGCAAATAGGGGGCTGTGTAAATGAAGAGATCTGAAGACTCTCTCCACTCTCGGACAGTCCGGTCCAAGAATTTTTGAGGCCAGTGACCCTGAGTGTACTTTCGGAGCCCACAGGCCAGTAAAGATGCGAGTGTACTCGAGCTTCATCTCCATCAACGGCCTAGTAATTGGATGAGGGTTGTATCGCTGCTCTGTTTTGGCAGCTCAGGGCAGGCAGCTCTTGACTGAGTTCCCAGTGCTTCAAAGGGACTGAGAACCACCACTGCAAGGGGTGGATTTCTTCATCTTTGGGTTCTTACAGTATTTACTGATGCGCATGTACACACACACACACACACACAATGCACACACGCATGCACATACACAGAACAAAAAAAAAAAAAAAAACACAGACAGACAGACACACACACACACAGAGTCACACACACACACACACACAAATACACACACACACTCAGAGTTTGACAGAGAGAGAGAGAGAGAGAGAGAGAGAGAGAGAGAGAGAGAGAGAGAGAGAGAGAGAAACAGAAACAAATGTCATCCTTCCATTCGTCAAAACTGGTATTTTTCAGTGACAGTGCAGATTAGTCAGAATATATTCACTGGTATTTCCATCTCTCTTTCCATTCCACCTTACTTGAGTACATTTGTCTAACTTGTAACCTATATTTCAGCAGTGCAGCCATCTGTAGAACAGTGTGAGCAACTTCACATTATCACTTGGACACATTCCCGTAATAGACTTCCTGTAACGATTTGAATCTACAAAGAAATAAATTGCTTTAAGCCCCCAAATAAATAAACAATCACAAATTAAATAAATCTTGTACGAAATGTATTTACTGTAAATGTTATTTAAACTAAACTGCATTAGGTCACTGTAGATCAAATACAGAAAATGGGCATTGCTACCAAGCTCAGTGCATTTACAGAGAGTAGCCTAGCTTTACTGTAATGTACCGGTAGTCATAGTATGTGTATTCCTAAGAAACAAAAACCCTTCAGTGTTAATTTGGTAACACTTTACTTGACGGGTGAGTTCATAACACATTCATAGCAGCTGTTATAAACTGCACATAAAGCATTCATGACTGTTTCATGAGACATGACTCAACATTCATACCAAACCTTTCATGAATGTGGAAGACAGAACGACGACAACCTGAGTTTTACTGGGAGTTTAACCTGACTTAACACTGGGAGGTAAACTAGCCTACATTCAGCTGACCCATATTTGTGTAACATGGATACCATTAATTTAATCTCTCCAGCCTTTGTAAATATTTCATGAATATCTTATGAAGTCTACATTGAATGTCACTTTACTATACAAGTTGTGAAGTATTTGATTGTTGGACTTTTATTTTGACAAGTTGTCATCGTTCTGTCTTCCACATTCATGAAAGGTTTGTTATGAATGTTTAGTCATGTCTCATGAAACAGTCATGAATGTTTTATGTGCAGTTTATAACAGCTGCTATGAATGTGTTATGAACTCACCCGTCAAGTAAAGTGTTACCGTTAATTTTTATTTACTGAACAGGCATTTGGATATTCGCTCTTGTGGCAGGGCGCAGAGC